>NW_019272121.1:187555-276670 GCF_002738345.1 Cucurbita maxima | reverse complement strand
AGGAAGATATAATTTTAATTTCTACATCATTCATTAACATTATATAATTTAACAATCATCGACATAAATTGTAACACCCGATCTCCGACGAGAAACTGAAAACCTAATTTTTTCGCTTTAAGTTGAAAATCCAAGATTTTATTGAGGATCTTAGAGACCGAATTTTGAGAAGAGGTAGAAGAGAAAAATGCTTAGAAATATCTCTGAAACCCACAAAAATATAAAAAGAAAAAATTGTCAAACTCAACTAGATCTCTTCACAAATTAGAAAAATGGCCATAAGGAGTCCTATTCCATCCGAGATCTCTTCTAAAATTCTTCACAGAACCTATAGCCTAATAAATTAATAATAATTATAATTAAAAAAAAAAGTAACCCATCCTTCTCTCTCCACTAATTTCTCACATCTCTATCCCCAAATTTCTCTCTGAATGGCTAGTCTGCATGGAAAAAAAAAAAAAATAGTAACTTATTGCCAACCTCTCTCCTTTGATCTCTCACCACTCCTTTCTTAAGATCTAAAAAAACAAACGGATCAAAAAAAAATTTAAGCACATCTAAGGGTAGAGATTAAACTATAAGAATTTTGTATGAGTTTTGGGAAATGTCATAGCCATTTTTAAAGAGGAAGTAAGAATTCATTAAAAGAAATTGACTAATACGAACTATGAAGAAGGAAATAACCGAGATGAAAAGTAGGGATGTACATGGTCTGAGTTGGGTTGGGTTGGGTTGAGAGATTTTTTTGACCAACCAAAAGTTCGGGTTGGTTGGATTGATAACCCAACCCAACCCGAAAATTTTCAAACCAACCCAACCCAACCCAAAAATTTTCGGGTTGGGTTGTCAGGTTGTCAACTCTAAAAAAAAATTTAAAAATTTATTTATCCACATTTCATAATTATTCCATAGAATTTTAGGTAAAAAAATATTAAAAGTTCAACAAACACAAAACAATCTATAATAATTAAAAAAAAATATTTTCAACAATAACAAGAGAGAATTGTAACATCTTAACATAATTCAAGGTTATTATAGAACTAAATACAACTAAATAGGGATCTTAAGGAAATGATAGATCATGAAAAAAAAAAAAAAAAAATGATTAGTTTTAAGAAACAGTTTTATGTGTTAAAGAACTCCTAAATTAATTAAGAATTCTCTCACGAATACTAAAAGTTGATCCAGAAGCTATTGTAAACACGATAGAAATATACTGAACTTTTGATAAAATTATTTATTTAAATTCATTTACTTTCCACCAAGTCGAATGAGAAAAATGATAGATGGAAAGTAAAATGAATTCTAAAGTAGTTTTCCAATCAACACAAGTATAGAAATTCCGAGTTTCAAAAAATTGATTTAAGAATACTTAGAAAGCAATATGCTTTAAAATTAAGCATTGAACGATAAAACGATAGTGTTAGGATGACTCTAAAAGTAAGGATTATGATAGATTGATAGAACGATTGCATTAGGATACGTTCCTGTAAGGATATGACTAAGGTACGTTCATGTAACGATATGATTATGATAAATATAAGAATGTTAAGGCTATTGATAAGTTAGAGAGCGATATGACAACAAAATGTTTAAGATATGATATGATTATGATATGACATATGAATGACGGATATATATATATACATATACATATATTTTGTGATTTGATATGAAAATGATATGAAATATGTTATGGTACGAGATATGTGATAATTGACATGTTTATGATATGATATATTGTGATGCGATATGTTATGGTATGATATGTAAATGATGAAAATTGTTATATCTGGAAGCATGGAATGCTATGATATAATATATTTATGTAGATTGAATGATATGATGTGATTGACATGCAAAACAACGAACTAGCATGAAATACAATTTCGACATATGCATAAAAAAATATGTGAAATGATATGAGAAATGATATGATATATACGGAATGTTATCGGGGTTGTATTAAATGATAATAAAAATAGAAAAATGTTGGGACCTCATTTCTTATTGTGTGTTCATGCATTGGGGATACCTCTTACCCTTCACGATAGTACAGACGTGTACGTTACGAGGCAGAAAAACAATCATTATGGTTATCATAATGCTACGATGACCAAGCAGAAAAACGTTCATTATGCTTATCATAATGCTACGACTGTTAGGAAGGAAAACAAACATTATGTTAAACCTAATTTTGTCGTGTTGGTTACTAGTTCTAACGGTGTCCAGTTTAAGTAGATCCTAGAGTATGCTCGCATGACAAGGAAAGTGGCCCAACGGTGTGCGAACTGACTGGTGAGTCCATACTCGCACGTATGGGCTGTGTGTAGAGTATGTGGTACACGTCCAAGTTACTCGTTAGGATAGTACCGAAGGAAAATAGACTGAAAAGACAGGTCATTACATTCGCATGTTCTTGCATTTAAAGCCCCAATAGTGGGGTCACTTACTAATTATTTATTTAAATACTTAAGTCACTTATGTTTTAGGTTCAGGCAAGACATTCATGTACGACTGACGAGACATCGCAACTTGAGACCATGGAACATGCATAGGGTAATTGTATTTATTTTTTTAGACTTAGGCTAGAATAGGATGTCTTTAATTTAAAATTTTATTTATTTTGTTTAGTCTTTTGTTGTGTCATCTTTTAAAGGTGTTTTCAAACCACATAAGTCAATGGCTGTGTTTTAAGATGAACGTGACGGTTTATGAAAGTTCAAATGAAGTATTTATGCATTCAATGATCATGATATGTATACAGCGACGACCTTAAATTTAGTAGAAAATTACATGTCGTTACACGTTTAATAGATAACATCTATTTAGCATGCATTTTCTAAGCATTCAATGTGATATATTAGAATTTAAACCTCATATTCTCCGTCAAAATTAATTAACCATCTCCTAGAATATTGGGTATCTAAATGAGAGGATTTTTATCTAAATTTGTCCAGCCTTAGATGGGTGTTTAAATTATATCAAAATAGAGTTTATACATAATTCTTTAGATAAAAATTGAGATTTACCTTATATGGAAGGTAAATCTCAATTTTTATTTAAAATTTTAGAAGATTATATTTTTGTTGTTTTAGAAATCAAGGGTAATATTCATTGAGACTCCTCCCCCAAATATTTCTCCTCAATTCAATACCTACTGTGACTGACTATTAGACAATTTTGCTAAAAAGAAAAAAAATAAAAGTATAATTTATTCTAACTTTTATAATAAGATTTGTTTACCTTTTATTCAAAAGTTCCCTTGCCTATGAAGATTAACATTATATAATTTAACAATCATGGACATAAATTGTAACACCCGATCTCCGATTGGAAAGATGTGTCTTCTCATTGATATTGATATCTTTTAAATAGGATATAAGCTAGCAACAAGTGAGGAAAATATAAAATAATTAAATACTGAAAATAAAATAAAATATACTGTAAATCAAATCATAAATAAAGAATATTAAGATATAATATTTAAGATATATTTTATAAATAATATATACTCTAAATATTATATCTCAATAAACCCAAAACCTAATTTTTTTTCTATGTTGAATTTTCAAATTTCATTTAGGGACAGAATTTTGAGATGGGGTAGAAAGAGAAAAATTTTTAGAAATAGAAAAATATAAAAAGAAAAAAATGGTGGAAAATTAGAAAAATGGTCAAGGTCAACCCCAGTCGAGATCTTTTCAAAAAATAGAAAAATAGCAACAAGGAGTCCGATTCCAGTCGAGATCTCTTAAAAAATCCTTCACAGAACCTATAGAAAGCATTCTACACCATTGAATCGTCCAAAACCGTCAAGGAACGAAGAAAATCCATATGTAAGTTCTTGAATCGTTGTTTTCAGATTTTCCTCAGATCTGTGAGAAATATTGAGCATTAAATTCTGAAATTTGAGCATATTAATCTAGAGAGGATTTGGCTCATAATCTGTGAAGGAAGTCCTGATTGATTAAAATTGGAAATAGTAGTTCTGGAGTTCGTCAAAGAATGTAGGTATTGATGTTTCTTCATAACTTTGGACTGAGCTAATTATCACGGTGATTAGAAATAAATTACAAGAAAAATACCTACTTGTAGACAAATATAAACTCTACAAATCTTGTGAAAGAAATAGAAGAATGCAAAGAAAATGGTAAATAATCGATTTTCTGGAAAATTGCAGAGTTGAGAGGAAGAAGACGAACGACAGAGGGACGCATGTCAGGCAGGGAGAGGTCTGCGCGTCGCCGAAAATGAGGACGCGTGTCACGCGTGCATTGATTTATAAAAGATTAGGAAAATACTACGTCGGGTAGGATTAGAAGACCGATACTCGCTCCAGAAACGAGAACCCGCGCACGACCCGACCTCCCAACCCGATGCCTTGCCAGCGTCCGCCGCGTGCTTCAGGGATCGAACCCACATCATTAAAGTCGTATGAACCATTCAGTCGGCGACACGTGTTAAGTGCACCACCGCGTTTTCCCTCCCTCATGGGCGTCTGTACGCACGCGTTTGTGCACGTGGGTGACTCCCTCTAGCACGTGGGCGCGTGAATCAGCGCGTGAGACCCCTTTTATCTTGATTTAACTTTCATTCGACTATTTTTCATCTCGATTTTGGTACTCATCTAAATTTAACTTGATTTAAGACCTATCAGCAAACTTTCATGTGATTGGAGCTCCCAATTAGCCGAAAAGTAAGCTTCGTAGGGCACGTTCCATTCCGATAAGTAACCGCACAGAATTAGGAAGTAATACTTGTAGGGTGCGCTTGGTTTTGCATACATGCTAGAGAAAATTACCCCTAGGTGGCTAGATCTAATGATTCTCTGTACTTATGAAGTCAAATATATATATCTTTTTGACTTGTTGCCCTAATCAGATTTCACACTTGATGTTTGTAAGCTTGCTGGACTATCTTACTACTGCTTTTATCTGTCATACTATGTTGGCAAACGAGAGAAACTGTGTATCTGTGATCCGGGTGTTGATGAATGTTAACGCTCCGTTGAGCTTGTATGACTGTATGAATTTTTAATCATACATAAGCTCCTGTTGAATGATTGCGTGAACTTATGATATGAATGATAAACTGTAGTGTTGTGTTATGCCTAGGGTGTACTCTTGTAGGGGTTTAGTTGGGTTTAGATGGGGGACCCTCCCGATGTTACGGTCAATGGTGTCGTAAGGGGCGCTTAGAGGGAGAGACTCTTTAACCCTAGATTGTTATGGACTTGGAACTCTTATTGAGTGAATTTGGAAGCCAGGGCCCTAAACTCAATAGTTTTAACTACCATTGAGACATAGAGAACCACGTTAGGACCCCGAGGTGTAGAGAGATAATCCCTTAGCCGATAGTAGCTGGTATAGCGTTCAAGTATACTCCACTTCCCTTCCTACTCTAGTGTGGTACTGTTGTGCTAGGCGAGACGCCAGTTAAGGAGGTGTTACTCTTCCCTTCCTACTACGGTATGGTACCGTTGAGCTTGGTGAGACGCTATTAGAGAAGTGTTACTTAGTGGTAGATCGACTACTCTGCATGGGGATCCGTCTTATGGTAAGATGTTGATCACAAGGGTGGGTAAAGGTCGTCTGCATGATGAGTTCGTCCTGTAGATGAACATTGACCATGTAGTGACTAATTCTAGATGGGTTGTACGAGGGGTACATGTAGTTATGAGGGAGCACCTCATCCTCAAACACTGAATATCGCTTCAAAGGTTAAGTCCTTCCACCCCGTACTGTGTACTGAGAGTACCGAGATTCTAGGGCCTAGAGCAGAGTTGGTGGTTCTCTCCTAAACTTGGATGCGATTAAGAGCCTACACGTAGGTTGCTTAGTGAGTATATTTTTAACACATGCGAAAGCAATTTAGATCTTAAGGATCTCTTAGAACATCAATGATAGTTAATAAGTAGCATGTTCATAAGTATTAAAACTCAAGGTATTGGAGTACTAACCTTTTATAGTTCAAATTCTTTTTTCCTCACGAACCGATTTCAAACCACCACTAGCGTCTTCTCCACTATTCCCCGGCCTTATAACGGATTGTGGAATCTGGTGAGTGACTAAATTTGAGAGGGATTTAGTATATATGAAGAGAGAGTTTGTGAGAGTTTTTCTCAAGGTTTTTACTAGGGAGACCTTCCATGTACCTTGTGGGGTTTATTTGGCAAGCATGCATGCAAGTTTGAGATCATACAAGTTTGACACTCAAAATTACACTCAAATTTGAGATCATGTTTGCATGTTCATACAAGTTTGAGATCATCAAATTTTGACACTCAAAATTACACTCAAATTTGTGGGGTTTATTTGGCAAGCATGCAAGTTTGGTTAAACCAAATTTTGACACCTCAAAATTCCACCAACTCAAACATGGATTTTTCCATTAGATGAAGTCAACATTTTGACTTTCTTCATTTTAATTCAACAATTAATTTGAATAATTAATTTAAAATTAAAGTAATATTAAATGATTAATTAACGATTTAATTAATATTTAATAGTAAATAAAATGTCAATCTCAATAAATTCCGGCACATATTCATTATGAATCCCTATTAATAATTAAAATATTTAAATCTTATTAAAATATCTCCAATTCTCTCTTTTTGTTTAATTCATAATTAAAACAAAAATGCGGTTAAATATATCGTATATATGTAGTGCATATTCCCTAATTTGAATTCGAACACTTCGAACTCACTCGTCACACTGTTCTATGGTTTAGTCCGATATGAGCTAGCAGAGGGACCTAATGGACCTACAGATCTTGGGCTCCAACGATCCGAGATTAACCAGCTAAACTCATTAACCTTGTTAACAAACATTCGTGAACTACTAGGACACTCCACTATAGCCTAGTAGTTGCACTCCCCTCACTATAGATATATTTCTGTCTATTTGATATAACCACGATTAGTAAGTCGATCCTTCACAAGTTGTTCGTAACTAGAGCTAGGTCAATTTACCGTTTTACCCCTAAAGTTACTTCTTGTTCCTTAAGTCTCACTAATCCTCTAATGAACAATTCGTTTGTGGTACAACCACCAAACCGAATCCCTCTCGGGCCAATGAGAGGGTGGGGCCCCTTGTTCAAGACTTGGAGTCAGTACTTAAGCGAACAACTCTCTACTATCCTTAAAAGCGGGTAGGAGCGAATTCCATCTTACCCCTGAAATGGGAGGCTTATTGAGTCGGCGAACTCGATCTACTCCCACCCATGCAAATTTAATAATACTTCCGAATAAACAGGAGTTCATAGTTAGCTTTGGATTATGATCGAGTAACCTTTGTCATAGAATGAAAAAATCAGTCTCAACAGTAAACGACATTAAGAGTGATTTTCTTCATGGTCCTATCTTATGCAATACTCATGACATAGGACGCTCCCAGTTACATGTCTCACATGTACAATTTAATGATCGCATTTTTTATATTATATACAAAAGTGGGCCGCATTCATAGTGTCCCCAGGATAAGGTACTCAGCCTTATCCATGTACTATAGATCATTTTGACTATATACTTGAACTTGATCCACTCTTATGTCTCTACATATAGTTCAAGTAATCATAATCTAGCCAGAGTATTCTTAATTTATTGGATTTAGATTAATGATCGTAAAATTCACTCTATTTCATATTGATCTTTAACTTTATTGAAAATAGAATATGTTTTTGTTTACAAACTATGAGTTTTAGGACATAAAACCCAAGAAACTCCCACTTGGACTAAAACTCTAGTGGGGTTTTATAATGTTGAGTAGAGAGAAAGACATAAATACAATAAACTAGGGCATCACGTACCCATGCATTTTCTCCCACTTGCCCTAGATTACATAACTCGTAGTCCTAGACTCACTAGGTGCCCTTCAAACACTTTTGTCGCGAAGGGCTTCGTAAATGGATCTGCAATGTTGTGCTCTAAAGATATCTTTGTGACGATCACATCTCCTCGTTGCACAATCTCCCTTATGAGATGATATTTGCGCTCAATATGTTTTCCTCGCTTATGGCTTCTTGGTTCTTTAGAATTTCCAACTGCTCCACTATTATCACAATAAAGAGTGATAGGCAGATCCATATTTGGAACAATTTCCAAATAAGTTAAGAAATTCCTCAGCCATACAGATTCTTTCACTGCTTCACAAGCAGTAACATACTAGGCCTCCATGGTGGAATCAACAATGCAACTTTGCTTTCTACTTCTCCATATTATTGCTCCTCTGTTCAGAGTGAAAACAGATCCCGATGTCGATTTCCTCGAATCGATATCGGTCTGAAAATTTTAGTCAGTGTACCCTGTAAGATACTTGAGGATATTCTTAATGGCCGTCCAATGAGCACGTCCTGGATTGGACTGATATCTGCTGACAATTCTCACAGTATAACATATGTCGGGTCGGGTACTTAGCATGACATACATCAGACTACCGATTGCTAATGCATAGAGATTGTGTCTCATATCCTCAACTTCGTGAGGTGTCTTAGGACTTTGTTCCTTTGACAAATGAACTTCGTGTCTGAAAGGTAATAATCCTTTCTTGGAGTCCTGCATCTTATATCAAATCAACATTTTTTCGATGTACGATGCCTAAGACAATGCTAGTGTTTTGTTCTTGCGTTTCCGAACAATTTGGATTCCAATAACAAACTGAGCCTCTCCCAAATCTTTAATTTGGAATTGTGTCACTAGTCAATGCCTAATGTGAGTCAGAAATCCCACATCATTCTCAATGAGTAGGATATCGTCAACGTATAACACCAAGAAAACTACAGTAGAGTTGACTATCTTCATGTAAACACAAGGTTCGTCAACATTTTGTTTAAAGCCACATAAGATTTGATCGCAGTATCAAACCTTATATTCCATGATCGAGATGCTTGCTTCAACCCATAAATGGATCTTTAAAGCTTGCAAACCTTTTGCTCGTGACCTTGTTCAATAAACCCCTCTAGTTGAGCCATATAGATACTGTCCTCAAGATTGTCGTTTAGAAATGCAGTCTTGACATCCATTTGCCAAATTTCCTAATCATAAAATGTGGCAATGGATAAGAATATTTTAATCGATTTAAACATAGCAACAGGAGAGAAGGTTTCTTCATAGTCCACCCCCTCTCTTTGGGTATAACCCTTTGCTACAAGTCGAGCTTTAAAGGTCTGTACCTTATCAGTTTGGTCTCGTTTCCTCGTATAGATCAATTTGCAACCCATAGGTTTTACCCCATCTGGTTGATCTACAAGTTCCCAAAAGAACTGAATTGAAGTACATAGAATCCATTTCAAGATTCATGCTTTTGATCCACTGATCTATATCTTCATCATTCATTGTTTGTTCATAGGTCAATGGATCCTCAATGCCATCATTGGGTATGATGACTTGAGTTTCTGCTAAACCCAAGTAATGATCGGGTTGAGTTATAACCCTCCCACTACATCGAGACATTCTCAACTCTTGAGAAGAATGTGATTGACCAGAAGTGTCAGCTTGATCAACAACTCTTGTTGTTTTATCAGTAGCTTCTTTAAAAATCTCACTTAATACTAGTTTGTTGCGAGGTTGATGATTTCTTACGTGGTCTTTCTCTAAGAATGTAGCGTTTGTTGATACAAACACTCTATTTTCTTGAGGGTCATAAAACAAACCACCTTCCGTCTCGTTGAGGTATCCTACGAATAGACATAATTTTGAACGACGTTCTAATTTCTTGGGGTTTTGCAACAACAAATGTGTTGGACATTCCCAAATTCTGAAGTGACGTAAACTACCTTTACGCCCTTTCCATAGCTCATAAGGTGTTTCTGAAACACTCTTAGAAGGAAACATGTTCAAAATGTATGTAGCAGTCTCCACTGCATATCCCCAAAACGGATCAGGTAATTGCGCGAAACTCATCATAGACCGAACCATGTCTAACAGAATTTTATTTCTCCTTTGTGATACACCATTTTGTTGAGGCATACCAAGGGCTGAGAGTTGAGACCTTATTCCATGTTCTATCATATAGTCTTGAAATCTTAAGTCCATGTACTCTCCACCTCGATCTGATCGAAGTGTTTTAACAGTTTTACCTAATAGATTCTCAACCTCAGTCTTATACTGTCTGAATTTTTCAAAAGCTTCGGACTTGTGATGCATTAGGTAAATATAGCCTTACCTTGAATAATCATCAATAAAACTAATGAAATATTCATACCCTCCTCGTGCTTTGACATTCATTGGACCACAAAGATCTGTATGCACGAGTTCTAAGGTTTCTTTAGCTCTATAACCTTTTTCAGAAAAAGGTCGTTTAGTCATTTTACCCTCAAGACAAGACTCACATGGAGATAAAGAGTTGTCTTCTAACTCATTTAAAAGTCCTATTTTAACCAATCTCTCAATCCTATTGAGATTAATGTGGCCTAGTCTTAAGTGCCAAAGATAGGTATTAGGAGAAATCTTTTATCGTTTATTTTGAGTTTCAGCTGTTTTAAAAAACACCTCGGTATTTAAAATAGCTTTTGTTTTGCTCGGTTTTAACATATATAAGTTGTTTTCTAGTTTTACACAACAAATATGAATACCTTTTTTGCAAATGAACACTTCATTGATTTCAAAAGATACTTTATACCATTGTTCTAATAAATAAGAGATAGATATTAGATTTCTTTTCATTCCAGGAACAAAAAGTACATTATCTAATATAATGAATCTATCTCCAAAAAACAATTTTAAATTTCCTACTAATCTTGTTGAGACAATCTCTCCTGTTCCAACCCTGAGTGTTATCTCGTCGTCCGCAAGCATACTCTAGGAGCTAGTTTCCTGGAAAAAAGAACAAATATGATTAGTGGCCTCTGAATCTAGTGCTCAAGTTGAGTTATCATACTCTACTAAACATATTTCTACAACGAGTAAATCATATTTACTTTGTTGTGTCTTTTCTGCTTTCTTCTCTACAAGGTATTTTGGGCAATTTCTCTTCCAGTGCTCATTTTCGTTGCAATGGAAACATTTTCCTTTATCTGCTTTTTGAACCTTGTGTTTGCGGGTCAGTAGGAATCTTATTTTTCCCTTTACCCTTCTTCTTCATCAAAACACTTTTAGAAGTTGAAGGTCCAGACTTATTTTTGGAGGACGATCCTCGTAGTAATTTCTTAGAGATAACAACATTTGCTTCTCCTTTTTGTCCCTTGTTCGTTAAGAGGGACTAATAAGTCTATAGCTCATTCAGAAGAGCAGTCAAGTTATATTTTATCTTGTTCATGATCACATTTGTGCGGGACTGGCTTGACTCTTCTCATCAATGACAGCTTCATTTTCTTCTGCCACATTGAAATGGACCATCATGTCCAGGACATGTTCTCTAACAGAGGTCCCTTCCTTCATACGACAGTTGTAAATGTATTTTATGACGTCATGTCTGAGGGAGAAGAACGGTTGTCAAAACATCCCTTTCAGAGATTCCATAATCTCTTTAGTAGTACCCATGACATCGTGTTTCTTAGCCAAAACATCAGATATGCTAGCTAAAATGTACACTCGGGCTTTGTCATTTTCCTTTGTCCATCTGTCATATGCATCCCGAACTGTTCGGTTTGTATTTGACCTGGGGTTTGAAGGAAATTCCTCAGTTAAAACAAACCTTAAATCATAAATTACAAGTATTGTGCTTTGGTTTGATTTCCAAGTTGCGTAATTGTCGCCGTTTAATTTCTCAGAAGCGAGTAATTGTACTATTGAGTTTGTCATGCTGTGATATAAAGAAAATTCTATTATTGATTTGACTTAATCGTGTATAATCCAATCAGGTTTATCAAATGTAATAATGTACCCAAAAATTATTAATTTGCAACGATACTTCAGTGAGTTAGAGCAACTGTTATCGAGGGGCAGTCAATAACTCCTTCACTAAACCAAGACATTCTTGACTGAAACACTAATCCCAGAATAACTTTTGTTCCTATTGTGTTTTAGTTATCGCTATTTTGGTAAAAAAATATACTAACTCTTAGTAATTCTTCGTAAGTGTGACCCGCCATTTTCAGACCTTAGAGATCGGTCCCAACAATGCTATCGAATGAAAAAGCCAAGTTGGGAATGGACCTAAGAAATCCTATCCATTTCTGGAGTTTGCGTTGTTTCGACTCCCATGTTACGACCCTCTAAATGGGTAGTTGCTCTAGGACAACATGCAGGCGAAACATGGGAATCTCACGGTGCAACCTAGTGGTGGAGACCATAAGACGTGTTGATATACTTGCTTCTCCCACTTACTATAAATACTTTCTCTATTCACCTTGTTATTAACTCATGCAAATACCTTCCGAATGGAGGACGTTCCCAGGGAAACACAAGGCCGAGCATGAATCTCACTGTGTGAATTTTTTAGAGAGTGTAAAAAGAAAACGATGTATCTCATATTCCTTTTTCCTCCCACTAAGTATTTTAGACGGTTGGGTATACTCATTACTTAGGTATATTCTGGCTAATTAAATATAACTTAAGCCTAGGTGATTTTTCTAAAATTTACATCACTAAGCATGCTCATAAAACTAGGCTAACTAAGCTCAAGTATTTGTCCGACCTTCAAGTAGTAAGTGTTCCGTAAACAGTCAACTTAAGTACCTCCAGCCTTAGACAAGCTTGTGCCAGGTGAGCTTTCTTGTAACCGCAATTTTACAAGACATCGGCCTATTTAAACTATTAAAATTGATCGTGCTTGGTTCTTAACCCTAAGTGAGCATGCACTTATCTTTATTATAGATTTTAACGTCAATCTCGTTTTATGACGTTGAAAATAACCTATAACATCCATCTAACATGCTTTATATAACAATTATATAATCATCAATTCCATACAATAATATAATAATTAAAAATAACTTGAATTGCTCCCGAGGATCACGAACAGGGAGAACCAACCCTTAAAAACGTTGAACCGGACCCCAACGACAGAAAAAACACCCGAACCTCCTCTTCCAACTTCTTCTTCAGTTCAACTTGCTATCTCTTCCATTTTTGATCAATTACAATCTAAAATGGACTCTAATGACTCCGTAAAAATTACAGACCTTTCTTTACTCATTAAAGCCCACACACATTAGGCTTGTTACAATAATTGTATCAAATGGAAGCATAAAAAAAAAAAAAAAAAAATGTCAAAACCAAAAACATCCACTTTAACCACAAAATTTCATTCATGAAATAGTACCCACCATGCTCAAATTAATGCAAATAAAGTGTCTAAAACTTGCTTTGATACCAATTGATGGAGTTAATATAACACATGCGGAAGCAATTTGGATCTTAGGCACTCTTAGAACATCAATTATAGTAAATAACTAGCATGTTCATAAGTATTAAAACTCAAGGTGTTTAAGAACTAACCTTTTGTAGCTCAAATTCTTTTTTCCCCACGAACCGGTTTCGAACCACCATTAGCGTCTTCTCCACTATTCTCCGGCCTTAGAACAGAATTGTGGAATCTGGTGAGTGACTAAACTTGGGAGGGCTTTAGTATATATGAAGAGAGTGTGAGAGTTTTTCTCAAGGTTTTTCGAAGGGAGACTTTCCATGTACCTTGATCACTCTATTTATAAAGTTATGTTTGCATGTTCATGCAAATTTGAGATCACCAAATTTTGACACTCAAAATTCCACTCAAATGTTTGGGATTATGTGGCAAGCATGCATGCTTGAGTTAACCAAATTTTGACACCTCATAATTCCACTAATTCAAACATGGATTTTTCCATTAAACGAAGTCAACATTTTGACTTTCTTCATTTTAATTCAATAATTAATTTGAATAATTAATTTTAAATTAAAATAATATTAAATGATTAACTAACCAATTTAATTAATATTTAACCGTAAATAAAATGTTAATCCCAATAAATACCAAAACATATTCATTAGGAATCCCTATTCGTAATTAAAATATTTAAATCTTATTTAAATATCTCTGATTCTCTCTTTTTGTTTAATTCATAATTAAAACAAAAATGCGGTTAAATATATCGTATATATGTAGCACGTATTCCCTAATTTGAATTCGATCATTTCGAACTCACTCGTCACACTGTTCTATGGTTTAGTCCGATATGAGCTAAGAGAGGAACTTAATGGACCTACAGATTATGGGCTCCAAAGATCCGAGATTAACTGGCTAAACTCATTAACCTTGTTAACCAAGATTTGTCAACTACTAGGACACTCCACTATAGCCTAGTAGTTGCACTCCCCTCATTATAGATATATTTCTGTCTATTTGATATAACCACGATTAGTAAGTCGATCCTTCACAGGTTGTTCGTAACTAGAGATTGGTCAATTTACCATTTTATCCCTAAAGTTACTTCTTGTTCCTTAAGTCTCACTAATCCTCTAATGAACAATTGGTTTGTTGTCCAACCACCAAACCGAATCCCTCTCGAGCCAATGAGAGGGTGGGGCCCCTTGTTCAAGACTTGGAGTAAGTACTTAAGGGAACAACCTCTTTACTAACCCTAAAAGCAGGTAGGAGAGAATTCCATCTTACACCCTATGTCCCCAGCTATTCACCTAGTCTTACCCTTGAAATGGAAGGCTCATTGAGTCGGCGAACTCGAGCCACTCTCACCCATAAAAATCTAAGGATAATTCCAAATAAACAGGAGTTCATAGTTAACTCAGGATTATGATCAAGTTACGTAGGTCATCGAATGAAAAAATCAGTCTCAACAGTAAACGACATTATAAGGTGAGAGTGATTTTCTTCATGGTTCTATCTTATGCAATACTCATTGCATAGGACGCCCCCACTCACATGTCTCCACATGTACAATTTAGTGATCACATTGTTTATATCATCTATAAAAGTGGGCTACATTTATAGTGTCCCTAGGATAAGGTACTCAGTCTTATCCATGTACTATAGGTTATTTTGACTATATACTTGAACTTGATCTACTCTTATGTCTTTACATATAGTTCAAGTAATCATAATATATCCAGAGTATTCTTAGTTTATTGGATTTAGATTAATGATCATAAAATTCACTTTATTCAATAACGACCTTTACTGAATAAACATCAATAATAACTTTATTGAAAATAGAATATATTTTTGTTTACAAACTATGAGTTTTAGGATATAAAACCCAACAGGGAGGTGTTAGAGAGCTGCACTGTCACAGAGGGTGGTCGTTCCAGAGCGTCAGTCCGTTGTCGGTCTTTTAGAGTCTTTTGTATTTCATTTTATATTTGTAATTCGTTTTGTAATAATTTGAAACAAAACTTTCTCTCTCTTTTGTTTTAATTAAATGGTATTTTTATCTTTTACCTTACTTTTCTTTCCTTTTACTTTCTTTTTGTTTATTTGTAATTCCCGATTTTTAATCTGATTTAAGTCTAACTTTATTTAGGACCTATCAGCGAACTTTCAAGAGTTTTGGAGCTCTTAATTAGCCAAAAAAATAAGCTTCGAAGGCCACGATTCATTCCCGTAAGTAACCACACGGACGAATTTATGAAGTAATACTTGTAGGGTACGCTTTGTTTTGCATGCATGCTAGAGCAAATTGTCCCTAGGTGGCTAGATCTAAAGATCCTCTATACTTATAAAGTTCAATTTATATCTGTTGGACTTGCAGCCTTTATGAGATTTAGTACTCGATGTTTGTATGCTTGCTGGACTATCTTTCTACTGCTTTTATTTGTTCATACTATGTGGGTGAACTGGAGGATTTGTGTATATGCGCTCCGGGTGTTGATGGATGATATTTCCCTGTTGAGCTTGTATGGCTGTATGTGTTGTTAATCATACATAAACTTATGTTGAATGATTGTGTGAACTTAAGATATGATTGATAAGTTGTAGTGTTGAGATATGCCTAGGGTGAACTCTTGTAGGGATTGAGTTGAGTTTAGTTAGGGGACCCTTCTGATGTGACAGTCTATGGTGTCCTGAGCGATACTTAGAGGGAGAGACCCTTTAACCCTGGACTGTTATGGACTTGGAAGTATTGATTGATTGATTCCGGAAGCCAAGGCCCCTAACTAAATATTTTTAACTACCGTTGAGATTTAGAGTACCACATTAGAACCCTGAGGTGTAGAGAGATGATGATAAGCGCCAACAATGTTGGATTTTGCATAGCTAGAGGTTCTTCTTGAATCCTTGCAAACGTTCACAAATAAGTTAGTGTACGTCCTACCTCCTCGTATACGTAAGCTTCTAAAATATAAATGTAAGCTCCTAACTCCTCGTATACGTCCTACACTTCCGTTGGTGGTTAGTTCCTATTGGATCATCTGACACCTTTGTTAGTATTTCACAAACATAACTAATTTTCAACTATCTGTGAAATACGGCTTAAAATGATCTATTTTACCTTAAACGGGGTCAAAATTAAGTCCGAGAGGGTCAGAGCGGTGTCGAACAGGTTAGAAATAGGTTTTCCAAGCCGAATAAGCCACCGCGGAGCTAATTGAGCTGCTGAAGCCAAGGGCTTTTTGCGCCAAAAGCGGACATGTAGCACAATCAGGAGGCGATGAGAGTGCAGACGATCTTGGGTTGTCGGGGTGCAATCACGGGTCTAGGCTAAACTTTGTTGTTGGGCCGCGGTTTGTTTCGGTGGGCCTAGGGTTAAATCGTTTGGCCAAGAGGGTTTGGGTTGTAGCTTCGGGTCGCTGGTGACGAATTAGGCCGAGGCGTGGACCGGGCTAGATCGAGGCAATGACTATCTTTGGGCCGAGGGGTTTTAGGTTGTTGGTCGAAGCTCGGGTCGGACTTTGTCTCCCTCACCCGATTACCAGAGAGTTTTCTGACAACTCGATCTCTCTCATCGATCACGTCGTTCCGACAGCCTTTTTCTTCCTTTTGTCTCTGTTTTCGAGTCTCCTCCTCTAAATCCCGTTTATGGTGTTTGTTTGGTTCGTAAGGGCCTAACACTTTCGGATCTAAGAGTATTCAGAAATCCGACGTTCTGTCTTCCTTAACCGACGGTGTACGACGTGTAAACAACGTCGAAATCTATCCCCCGTGTGTGTAAAGGTCTCTGGGACTGTTTTTGTTGTGTAAATCAGAGGTTTTTACATGGATTTCGTAAGGTTTGGCTTCATCGGAGCTTCGTTGGTTCCCTCTCTCTCTCTCTCTCCCTCGTTTTTCTCACTATTTTTTCTTCTTGCAGGTGTCTTGGAAGTGGCTGAAGGTCGGGTTTGGTTCTCGTGGTGATCCCGACGTCGGACGCGCTTCGTTGGTCCTGTGCGAACGAAAACTCCGATGTTCACCAAAGTTATCGGTCTTGCCGACAACCACAATTCTTTTTATTATTATTTTATTTTTTATATTTGATCCGTTAATTGATGATTTAAACTAAGATTTTGGGTGGCAAATTGTAACGACCCTATTTTCCTACTGAAATAGAGTCGCTACCATATGCATGATGTGCCCCTTTTTATGCCAAAACATTTATTTTAAATAGTTCATAAATGTCATGGAATTATACATTAAAAATAAAATCCTTAAACCAAACCAACAACATTTAAGAAATGAAAAATAAACAAATTAACACAAACTATGAAAGAAAATAATATCTTATATTAATCTAAGACTAATAAGTAAAATAAAAATGTAGCTAACCTAGTACCGGTTTCATGATCTCTAACACAACAGCGCTATCATCTGTACAAGGGTGTCTTGCCTTTACCTAAAATGTAAAAGTTGTACATGACTAGAGTATTTTAAGAAATACTCAGTGAGTAACCCATTATTGGGCTCATTGAATGCAATCACAGGCAACATGGATACCTATCCTTTTATCATAGCATATCATGGCCTTAGGCAGCTTTTCCATCTGGTTAAGTTTGAATATGTAGTACTTCTCTACACCTTTCCCACACATGCGAGCATGGGTCCACTAGGCGAGCTTGCACGCTCCTTAGGCTGGCTTGTTGGACCAACACTCACTAACGGGCTTTTTGTGGAATAATAGAAAGGGAAAGGACCCTCAATACATCATATATCATATATCATATTGGAGAAGTATCACATATCACACAAAAATGCATAAAGTCTCCATACCTTATGGTCATGACATAATATGTGATGCAAAACAAACCTCCAAAACAAACTTCTAATGTTTATAGTAAATAGATTAATTATGCGTACATAATTCCTTTTAGTTTCCTATTATATAACTGAGCTTTCATAGCATTTTCTATATTAATTTCCTATTATATTACTTAGCTTCCATAGCATTTTCTATAGACGTTTATGCATTACAACATCCATATATCATATCATTTTTATACATCATGGCATGGTCATATTATAACGTCGTTTATCATGGTATGACATAACTTCTCATGGTGTAACATGACATAACATATCATGACATCACTTTTTCATTATTTCTAAATTATGTTTGATAGTAAAACTTAAATTAAAAATATGTCAATTTTCATGCTGATTGATCGTTCCATCCAAGTATTGTTTGTTATAATATTATATTATCTAGGTACACGAATAATAATAAT
The DNA here is from genome assembly GCF_002738345.1 of Cucurbita maxima. Lineage (NCBI taxonomy): Eukaryota > Viridiplantae > Streptophyta > Magnoliopsida > Cucurbitales > Cucurbitaceae > Cucurbita > Cucurbita maxima. Next base: position 258,156 of record NW_019272121.1, on the reverse strand, counting down.
TTCTCATATCTTTCATTTTCCCTATCTCTCGGTTGTACACTCTATTTCTCCCCCTCTATTTTACTTTGTTAGGTTCACAATTATTTTTGCCAATTTTAATCAATTCTTAAATTACATAGACAATAAAAGATCGATTTCATGTCTCTCCCATCTTTTCCATTAAGAGTTTTAATGGATTCTTGAATTACACACAACAAAAGACAAAAGGAATTCCATATCTCTCATTGTTTACTTGTCTCGGTATTTATTCAATTTTTCTTAAATTTTGTTCACAATTATCTTTGACCAATTTTAAACAATTTTTAAATTATATTGAGAATAAAAGACAAAATTTCATATCTCTCATTTTTTACTTTGTGTGTTTCTCTAGTTTTTTTATATGGTTTATCTTTGGCCAATTTTAATCAATTCTTATTTCTTTTTCACTATTTTAATGTTGGATTTTCATTTTCTATAACCAATAAAATGATAACAAAAATCTAAATAATTCCTATAAAAGAGAAGAAATTATGAACTTTTCTATTGATCTCCTCTTGTTAAATTGGATCTACTTTTCTTTTTCTCTTTCAAGTAAATCAGACTATCTTATTTCATTTTTTTACTAAATTTAAGGCAGAAATACTTTCATTTAAACTTTCATAAAACGTCACCTTCATCTTAAAACACAACCATTGACATACGTGGTTTGAAAACACCTTTAAAAGACGACACAACAAAAGACTAAACAAAATAAATAAACATTTAAATTAAAGACATCTCATTCTAGCCTAAGTGTATGAAAATAAATACGACTACCCTATGCATGTTTCACGGTCTCAAGTTGCGATGTCGTCGTCAGCTGTACACAAATGTCTTGCCTTAACTTGAAACAGAAGTGACTTAAGTATTTAAATACTATTGTGGCTTTAAGTGCAAGAACATGTGAATGCAATGACAGGACCTATCTTTTCAGTCTATTTTCCTTCAGTACTTTTCTAACGGGTAACTTGGATGTGTACCATATACTCTACGCACAACCCATACGTGTGAGTATGGACTCACCAGTCAGTTCGCACACTGCTGGGCCACTTTCATTGTCGTGTGAGCATACTCTAGGAGCTACTTAAACTGGACACCGTTAGAATTAGTAACCATCACGACAACATTAGGTTAAACATAATGTTTGTTTTCCTACCTGACAGTCGTAGCATTATGATAAACATAATGAACGTTTTTCTGCTTGGTCATCGTAGCATTATGATAACCATAATGATTTTTTTCTGCCTCGTAACGTACATGTCCGTACTATCGTGAAGGGTAAGGGGTATCCCCCAATGCACGAGCACACAATAATGCATGAGGTTCCAACATTTTTCCATTTTCATTATCATTTAATACAACCCCGCTAGCATATCGTACATATCATATCGTTTCTCATATCATTTCACATATCATTTATCATATCTTTTATGCATACGTCGAAGTTGTATTTTATGTTAGTTCGTTGTTTTGCATGTCAATCACATCATATCATTCAAATTACATAAATATTTCATATCAAAACATTTTATGCTTCGAGACTGAACAATTTTCATCATGTACACATCATACCATAACATATCGCATCACAAAATATCATATCATAAACATGTCAATTATCACATATCTCACATCATAACTTATTTCATATCATTTTCATATCCATCATTCACATGTCATATCATAATCATATCATATCTTAAACGCTTCATTGTCATATCGTTCCTTAACTTATCAATAGCCTTAACATTCTTATATCTATCATAATCATACCATTACATGAATGTACCTTAGTCATATCATTACAGGAACGTATCCTAACACCATCGTTCTATCAATCTATCATAATCCTTACTTTTAGAGTAATCCTAACGCTATCGTTCTATTGTTCAATGTCCATAGACTATACATGTATTAGAGTAATTTTAAAGCATCATTTTAAGTATTCTTAAATGAATTTTTTTGAAACTCGGAATTTCTATATTTGTGTTGATTGGAAAACGACTTTAAAATTCATTTTTCTCATTGGACTTGGTGGAAAGGAAATGAATTTAAATACATAATTTTATTAAAAGTTCAAAATATTTTTATGATTCTGATGTTTACCGTAGCGAAAATTCTTGATTGTTTTAGAAGTTCTTTAACATGTAAGACCGTTGACAAAAATAATTGTTGGATAAAAAATTAGTTTCTATAAATTTTAAAATTTTGTTATAAAATTGAGATAGTAATTATAAATTCTAATGTATTTATTATCTTTAGGTTGCAACATTATTGTATCACAATTTTTTTTTTTTTTAATTCAGGCACTCAAACTTAAGTAAATCTATCTCAATGTATTTTTGCAATATTTTTTTTATTTCATAGGTATAGTTTATTTAAACTAATCATTTTTATTGTTTTTTATTTTGATGTTCTTATCTTTTCCTTATATTTTCTTTACTTATAGATTAATCAATTCTCAAGAAGAAGGATTGGAATTTAGTTGTATTTAGTTATGTAATAAGGTTAGTTATGTTAAAATGTTACAATTTTCTCTTGTTATTGTTGATAACTATTTTTAAAATTATTATAGATTGATTTGTGTCTGTAGGTGAACTTTTAATATTTTTTACCTAAAATTATATGGAATAATTATGAATTGTGGATAAATAATTTTTTTTAATTTTTGTTAGAGTTGACAACCCAATAACCCAACCCGAAAGTAGAGGGTTGGGCTGTGAAAATTTTTGGGTTGGGTTGTGTTACCAATCCAACGAACCCAAACTTTTGGGTTGGGTAAAAAAAAAATCCCCCAACCCAACCCGGACCATGTACACCCCTACTTTTTATCTCTGTTTATTTCCTTCTTCATAGTTAGTTTTAGCTAATTTTTTTTAATGAATTCTTACTTCCTCTGTCCAAATGGCTACGACATTTCCTAAAACTCATACATGGTCCAAAAAGGAAGATTACTTAACTCATACATTTCCTTACCTCATACATTTCCTTACGCTCCTCAATGTCAAAATGCTAGATGACATACCACACACCTTGTGCCTATAAGTCAACATGCATCTTTATCGACCATGCTGCGTAGTTACTCTTTTTGAGTAACGGGTACTGGAGCATTGCACTCCCATCCTTTCCACTCTTTATCGTTGTCACTTCTCCTCCGATGAATTTATATGGTGACGACATTTGTTTCACCATCTTGGGAGCTCTAATTCCAAATGTTGGAAATAACCCATGGTCGAAATATTTCAAAACAAATAACTGAAGTAGAACAATTTGAGAGGAGAGAGTTCTTGAATAGAGGAATCTTAAGCTTTTATGCTTTTCAATTATTGTTGTGAAAATAACATACATATCATGAGTACTAAAAGTGGAGAAAGTACAACGATCTCCTAAACTTTCTCATCAAATTAAGAAATTGCTCACAAATCTTACTAAGTAAAGACTAATAATTTCCCTAAACAATTATCCTAAAATTAATTTAAGTTAATAACTTCTTTTTCTAAGTGGAACTTATTAACTCACAGTTATAATAAATTTTTTTAAAAACACACCTCTTTTATCTTACTGTTTTATTTATCATACTTGCATTTTACATTGGATTCCTAGTTCTTGCCCAAAAGATCTCTACTACATATTTGACAATGCATGATATATTACTCTACCTAATAAAACTCATGCCTCTAAGGTGCATGGACATCATTCAAAATTATAAAAATAACCACAAAATATGGATACATGCTTCTAAGTAAGACATTAAGGTTGTAAAGGGTGTGTTCAAAGAATTTTCTTGTCGTTATGCACCGTTAGAGGAAGCGTTCTCTTCCTCTTCTATCACATGTGAAAATTTGACGTGACCTTTCTTTAAAAATTTCCTCCAAAAAAACTTGGAAATACTTCTGCGGTAAATCTATTATCTGTCCAACTATTTTTGCTACAAGTCTACTATCTGTCTACCTACTGCTGTATGTTTGCATGTCTGCTGCAACATTTGATTTATGATGTGTAGCAGCCCCTCTCTTGTCACTCTTGTTGTCTTTTCATTTCAAGCTTACCCGAGAATGCACAATGATTATTTTCTATCAATTTCTTTTTTCCATATGGATTTTTTTCTTGGAGGGGTTAGCAAATCTTCTAGGACGAATTTGGATCTCTCCATTCTAAAAATTCTTCTTTGTTGTTCGTGTCATTGCATATTATTGCATGAAAAGGTGTACATGATTTTAAATAAAATAAGACCAAATGCAAATGAAGATGAACAAGAAACTATGTGGCAACCTGCACTACACGAAAATAAGATTTATCATCGATGACATCCTAATGCACTAAAACCAATTGGCCTCCCTAATATGCTGAAATTAACCACATCCAAGTACGATTAATTCTCATACAAAAGTTGACTACCTTTCGTTGGGGCATGCAAGTTGTTCACGACAAAGAGTAAAAATAATGACTAGAAAAAAATCTATCATTCCAAGGAAAGTAATGCAACTATGCAAGTGCATAAATAAAAAGAAAAAAAAAACTAACTTGGTTTCCTTGGAGCTTGTTACCTGTTTACGGTTTGTTAGCTCCTTTTTCCTCAATTCTTTTTTTCAGTTATCCATTGTCAAAGAAATAATTTTATGGGTGGAAATAATATTGTGAAATCTATCCTCTATATATCAAATAGCTCTACTTCTAAGACGTAGTTCAAGGTTATGTTCTCAATATATGACTTTATTGATGAATTTTTTCTTTCCTATAATTCCAGTGATTACACATATCTTACGAGTTCATCCAATTCTAATTGCTGTTTAGTGCAATTATTCCAATTGTTGTCTTCTTCTTGTTGCTGTTTTCAACTATTAGCTACTGGATTTTTTGTCAATTTATAAATTGTTGATCGATTCTCTACTATTGCTGAATATTTTATGTTGTCATTGATATTAAATTCTATTTGTTAATCATGCATTTTCAACATTATAGTTCTGTTGTGGACATCTACAATTGTTCATCTAGTTTTCAAAAATCCTCTCTCCAAGATAATTGGTATTCATGGTTTGCTTCATAATCCAAAATGATAAAACCTGCTGGGTATTTGAACTTGTCCACTTGAATTAGAATATCTTCTATTTTTCCTTCTAGATGAGTGAAAGTTCGGTCTGTTAGTTGGAGGATGACATTTGTTGATTGTATAAGACTTGTCTCTTCCATGAGACGTTTTGATAGTTTTTCCACCCTGAATTATAGTCTTTGAGAAGGGATTATTTTTTAGATGCCTTATTAGCTTGATTCTTCACATAAAAAATTGATGTTAGATTACTAGACGTTAATCAAAACTTTGTTCTTCTCCACAATATACACAAGATTCAGCTGCTGTTTGGGTCATTACAACAGCAACTTGGACGGGTGCTTTATTCATGGAACCTTCTCCCAATGCTAGATTTTGTAGAATATTAGTCACCGAAGCTAATTAAGCGTTGATAGAGGATAAAGCATCAACTTCAAGTACTCCTCAAGTCTTCTTTTCTGGATTGCTTCTCACATCAGCCAATTGACAATTATTAATCAAGCGTTGATTGCCAATTGCTCCCCATGAACAACTTCATCATCATACTGTGCGCGTCCCCGCTCATCATCATTAGTGGAGAATTATCCCGATATATATGAACACACAAAATGCACGAGATCCCCACAGTTTTCATTTTTAAATCATCTTTAAGATACAACACTATACACCATTCACTTATTATTCTAAGTAACATGCATGCATTGGCATTCATATATTCATCATCATTAACATTAACTAGGGTTGTGTCTTTGAAAACTTGTCGTCATAATGCATTGTGGCATTTAATACATGCACAACATCTTAATATGGAAGATTGTCATATTAAGGCATTTCATCATCATACGTCTCATCATCTTATTATTATGCATCATCGTCATCATGTCAACATCATGTACATCATCACATCATCATATAACATCAACACATCATCATTTAACGTCATCACATCATCATTTAACGTCATCAACTCATCATAAAACATAAAGCATAAATGACACGTGCAAGGGCCACTAGACACGTGTCGTCATACATAAGACAATTCTTCCGACCGAGCCGACAGAAAGACCACTTACCTGATTAGCTTAAGTTGTTGTCATGAATTTATCGTTAATGAAAGTTTGATTCTGTCTTTTGAAATCCAAGTTAACCTATGTGTGCTCATGACATCAGTTTCAAGTTCGAACTTTTATGTAACAAGTTTAGAGACGGAGTTAACCATTTTTCTAGAAGATATAAGCTACTGTCATATAAAAGAATTTGATGAATTTATTTTATGTTAGAGTATTATCTGCTTTCTAGTCCTATGATATTTCAAATTCAATTATTTTTCCATGGTTTATCCTTTATAATTCTTATTCTTTGAAGCTAAGTTGTGTTTGACCGTAGACCTCAAAATTGACAATTCTATTCCCCTCCTTTTTCTTTTAATTTTATTAACAATTATCTTTATCCCATTTTAATCCAACAATAAAAGACTTCCATTTTTTATTCTCCTTGCTTTTAATTCTTTTTGTATCTATCTTTCAACAATTTTAATGATTTTTTTTCCTCTGCTTTTAAGGGTCTTTGTAATTATCTTTATTCAATTTTAATAGATTCTTCTTTATTTACCATTTTAATGTTGTTGATCAATTTTCTAAAATGATGGTAAAAATCTAAATAATTGAAATAGAGTAAAAGAGATAGAAGATCTAAAATTTTTTTTCTCTCTCTCAATTAAACGGGTATAAAGTCTTGTTTTCCTTTTTCTCTCTCACAGTAAATCTTACTATTTTTTCTTTTCTTTTTATTGCTGATCAGTGATCATTATGTTGTTGGAGGAGGTGTTGCAATAAAATAAAATAAAAGTGAATTTGAACTTAAAATTCTCCTTTTATTTTTTTAACATTTAATTTGATCGAAATTGTAAAAAATAATAATAATAATAAATCAAAATTGTTGTAATTTTAAAACTATAATATTTTTTCATCCAAATATTATTACAGAAGTCCTTAGACGTTCAATAAATTAAAAATATTAATACTATTTTTGAAAATTTATGAATATTGTTAAACGTGAAATAAAGTTGTATTTATATAATGATAAAGGTATTATTAAAATAAAAGTAGTGATCATAATATTTCTATGTTAAATTATTAAAGGGCTTGAATTAAAAATGTTCATCTCTTATTGAGAACATCTCTCTCACCAATAGCTTATCTTCTCTAGCGTGGTTGATCTTCTGTACAGTCTTCACATCATTCCATTGGCTATGGCGGAGGGGGCGGAGAGGGGAAGAGAAACGCCGCCGGGGGTGGCAGAGAGGGGAAGAGAAATGCCGCCAGAGGTGGAGATTTAAAGAAGTTTCACATAGGTGGTGGCGGAGAGGGGAAGAGAAACGCCGCCGGAGGTGGAAATTTAAAGAAACTTTGCATAGAAGGTGGCGGAGAGGGGAAAAGAAATGCTGCCGGGGATGGCAGAGAGGGGAAGAGAAATGATGTTGGGTGTGAAGATTTAAAGAAGCTTCGCACAGGAGGTGGCGGAGAGGTGAAGAGGAACGCTGCTGGAGGGGGCGGAGAAGTGAAGAGGAAGGTCGATAGAGATCTACGGGAAGGCTTCAGGTCTTGCGATGAGTCAACAGTGGCAGGAAATGGATGAAAGAAAAGTGGAAAAATGAATAGCAGAGAGAACCCTAAAAGATTCATTTTTTGTTCTTTCTTTTTTTATGTTTGGTGATTACAAAGATGGTATGAAAATCTATTGCCAATCTCAAAATATTTATAGGAATAGAAATGGTTAATATTTTGTTTTAAAAAAGTGCCTTCAAATTTTCATAAAACTTTCATACATACAATTAATTTTTACCAGTTGGATGAAGTTTAATTATAATAAAGTTTCTTTATAACTGATTTAAAATTAAAAATAAAATAGACTGAAATGGTTAGATATATTTTTTTACTCGACATAATTAGTTTCCCAAAATCATTTGTTACCAATAAATTAGGAAAACTCAACTTAAAAAAATATAATTTATTACTACATTTCTAAATTAGTTGTTCACTCGAGTTTATATAGAGGTGAGATTTAGAGGTAGAATATTTAGAGGTAGAATATTTGTGTGACGATAAAATGGGTTTGCTTAAAAATGTCAATATAGTTTATGTCCTCTTGTTGTTCTCTTTTGTTGCTATTTTGTCTCATCTCAATGGTCTCGAGGCAGGTGGAGTGGCAATGTGCTTTCTTTAGGACTTAAAAAGCATGTCCCAACTAGACTAAATCCAACAACATCTCTTGAAACGCCTCCATTGGGTCTAGGCACTAAGAGACATGTGCCAATTGGCCCAAATCCAACACCTCCTCCTGAAACGCCTCCATTGGGTCTAGGCACTAAGAGACGTGTGTCAACTGGCCCAAATCCAACATCATCTCCTAAAAGCCCTCCCTCAAGTTTAGGCACCAAGAGGCGTGTCCAATTGGACCTGATCCAGCAACATCTCCCGAAACACCTCCATTGGGTTTAGGAGCTAAGAGACGTGTCCCAACTGGTCAAAAACCAACAACATCTACTGACAGCCCTCCCTCAAATTTAAGCACCAAGAGGCCTGTCCCAACAAGACATAATTCAGCAACATCTCCCAAAATGCCTCCATTGGGTCTAGGCACTAAGAGGCGTGTACCAACGGGCCCAAATCCAGCAACTTCTCCCAAAAGCCCACCCTCAAGTTTAGCCACCAAGAGGCAAATCGAGCAACATCTCCTGAAAGCCCTCCACCAAATTTAGGTACCAAGAGAAGTGTCACACGACAACATCTCCTAAAAGCCCTCCCCCAAATTTAGGCACCAAGAGAAGTGTCTAACATCAAGCCCTCCACCAAATGTAGGCACCAAGAGAAGTGTCCCAAGGTGACCAAATTCAACAACAATTATGGACATAAATATGAAAGTTAATTAGTGAAACTTTAGCTTTTCTAAAAAAAAAAATTAAAAAAATTAAAAATAAATGAAAAAAATTAATGGGTAAAAAAGTTGGCATATTTTTAAATATGACGGCACATACAATTTATGAGATATTCTTAATAACTAATTTAAAGTCCAAATAAATAAATGAAGAAAAAAAAAAAGAATACTGTTAAAAAAAAAACATCTCCCCACACTTCTCTCCATTAATGTCTCATCCCTTTTCCAAATTATCTCTAGCAACCAAGTCACCTCTCCCCACACTTCTCTCCACTAATGTGTCATCTCTTTTCCAACTATCTCTTGTCAACCAAGTAGGGGTCATGCTAGAATAGGCTACAATATAGGTTCTGCAAAAATAACCCCTCACACGTGAATATCAAGTTATGCAAAAAATAAACTGAAGTCAAGATTTGTGGAAGAAAGCATTTTATGATAGAAGCATATACAAAAAAAAATGTCAAGATTTGTGGGAGAAAGACATTTTATGATAGAAGCATATCTAAAAAAATATTAGATTGTTAAGCTATATATTAGATTTTTTCTTTTCTTTTCTTTTAATTTTATTTTTAGAAATCACTTCAATTATAGCTTAGATCTTCCCTAACTCCATTGCAATTATGTATATTATGTATATTAAATTATCAGATCCTAGCCAAATAATCGATTAAAATTGGCCAGAATACCTAATATAGAGATAAGAAATAAATACATAAATAAGGAAAGAGAAAGAAGATTTAGAAACATAGGCTAGAGGTAGAAAATAGAATTGATTAACAAAAATAGTCCAACCATATTTTGAAATTCTATATCTTTCTAAATTCTGTTGCAATTACTTGGATAGAGTTAGAAATTATCCGATCCTAAACATATTTTGAAAACAGGCTTGATTAAAAATATGCCAATAAAAATATGGAAATAAATTGGTAAAAAAAAAGATTTAGATGCAATAGGAATTGATTAATAAAAATAGGCCAACAAAAAAGAAAGATTAAGTGATTTAAAAACTAAAACTAAATACAAAATAAATACAAAGAGAAAGAAAAAAAAAATGTAACATTTAGGCAATAGAATTAAAGAATAAAACAAAATAAAATTACAGAAGACAAGGAAGTATCATGCATGTTAAAACAATTCTATCTATTTTTTTTAACGGTAACACCAACCATTAGTAATGATAGAAAATGAAATTGTTAATAAAAATAGAATGATATAGATATATAAATAATATTCCAAAACTTTACTCCTACCAAAACTCTAATTTTCACATAAAATATAATACATGGACCCTTGTAAATAAGAGTAATAATGTTACAGAAGTACGAATTTGAAACTGACACCATAAGTTTACATAAGTTGACTTGGATTTCAAAGGACAAACTTTTGTCATGAGCTCACATAGGTTGACTTGGATTTCAAAGGACACAATCAAACTTTAAATTATATAATTGAGTATCTAAATTTGTCAAAACTTGATCTGGGAGGATTCCTAAAGCACAAATAGTGACTCAAAATAAAGGTAACATTGCACTATTTAAAATTATATGGAAATATTTTTAACTAACATTCTAAATTAGATGAAAATATTTTCATTCCAGACTTAATATTAAAGTTGGGTGAAGTTTTCCTCCAATAAAATAGATGGAAATGATTAGATATATTTCTTACCAAACATAATTAGTTTCCAATCATTATAAATAGTAAATTGTTTAAAGATGGAAATATATTTGCACAACAACTATTACTAAATTTCTAAATTAGTTGTTCACAACAGATTATATAAATTTGTGATTTCATAGTTATAATACTTGTGTGAGGACAAAATGGGTTTGCTTAAAAATGTCAATATGGTTTATGCCTTCTTGTTGATCTCTCTAGTTGCTATTTTGTCCAATCTCAATGGTCTCGAGGCAAAGTGGAATGAGAGTGACAATGTGCTTTCTTTGGGTCTCAAAAGACTATACCAACTGGACCAAATCCAGCAACATCTCCTAAAAGCACTCCCTCAAGTTTAGGCACCAAAAGGTGTGTCCCAACTGAACAAAATCCAGCAACATCTCCCGAAAAACCTCCATTGGGTCTAGGAACTAAGAGGCGTGTACCAATGGGCCCAAATCCAGCAACGTCTCCTGAAAGCCCTCCCTCAAGTTTAGGCACCAAAAGGCGTGTCCCAACTGGACCAAATCCAGCAACATCTCCCGAAACGCCACCATTGGGTCTAGGCACTAAGAGGCATGTACCAACTGGCCCAAATCCAACAACATCTTCTGAAAGCCCTCCCTCAAGTTTAGGCACCAAAAGGCGTGTCCCAACTGGACCAAATCCAACAACATCTCCCGAAACGCCTCCATTGGGTCTAGGCACGAATAGGCGTGTCCCAACTAGCCCAAATCCAGCAACATCTCCTGAAAGTCCTCCCTCAAGTTTAGGCACAAAAAGACGTGTCCCAACTGGACCAAATCCAGCAACATCTCTCGAAACGCCTCCATTGGGTCTAGACACGAATAGGTGTGTCCCAACTAGCCCAAATCCAGCAACATCTCCTGAAAGCCCTCCCTCACGTTTAGGCACAAAAAGACGTGTCCCAACTGGACCAAATCCAACAACATCTCCCGACACGCCTCCATTTGGTCTAGGCACGAATAGGCGAGTCCCAACTAGCCCAAATTCAGCAACATCTTCTGAAAGCCCTCCTTTAAATTTATTATGAGTCCTCGTGATAGTAGCGAGTTTAATTATTATCTATAAAGATGTATTACAATGAGGTCTCTAATGTTCTATCTTCTATCTTATGAGATGATCCACCCCTATGACAACAGACTCTAATAATGGGCGTGAAAAGAATAATTTAGTTGTAGAATCTTTTTCATCTAAAACTTTTATAATAAGATTTATTTACCTTTTATTCAAAAGCCACCTTACCCAGAAAGATATAATTTTAATTTCTACATCATTGATTAACATTATATAATTTAACAATCATCGACATAAATTGGAACACCCGATCTACGGTGAGAAACTGAAAACAAAAATTTTTCCCTTTAAGTTGAAGATCCAAGATTTTATTGAGGATCTTAGAGACCGAATTTTGGGAAGAGATAGAAGAGAAAAATGTTTAAAAATAGAAAAATATAAAAAGAAAAAAATGGTGGAAAATTAGAAAAATGGAATAGGTCAACCCTAGTCGAGATCTCTTCAAAAATTAGAAAAATAGCCACAAGGAATTTGATTCCAGCCGAGATCTCTTCAAAAATCTTTCATAAAACCTATATAAAGCATTCTGAACAATTGAATGGTCCAAAACCGTCAAGGAACGAAGAAAATCCATACATAAGTTCTTGAACCATTATTTTCTGATTTTCCTCAGAATTTGAGTCGTTAATCTAGAGAGGATCGCGCTCACAATTCGTGAAGGAAGTCCTGATCGATTCCGATTAGAAATAGGAGTTCTAGAGTTCGTCAAAGAATGTAGGTATTGATGTTTCTTGATAACTTTGGACTAAGTTAATTATCAGTGTGATTAGAAATAAATTACAAGAAAATTACCTACTTCTAGATGGATATAATTTCTACAAATCTCGTGAAAGAAATAGAAAAATGAAAAGAAAATGGTAAATAATCGATTTTCTGGAGAATCGCAAAGTTGAGAGGAAGAAGACGAACAACAAAGGGACGCATGTCAGGTAGGGAGAGGTCTGCGCGTCGCCGGAAATGAGAACGCGTGTCATGCGTGCATTGATTTAGAAAAGATTAGGAAAATCCTACATCGGGTAGGATTAGAAGACCGATGCTCGCTACAGACATGAGAACCCGCGCACGACCCGGCCTCCTGACCCGATCTGATGCCTTGCCAGCGTCTGCCGTGTGTTGCGCAGTGGAAAGTGGCAAAAAAATCCGCATGCTTCAGGGATCGAACCCACACCATCGAAGCCGTATGAACCTTAGTCTGTGACACGTGTTAAGCACACCACCGCGTCATTCCTCCCTCATGAGCGTCCATACGCGCGCGTGTCTGTGCACGTGGGTGCATGAATCAGCGCTTCCACCCCGTATTGTATACTGAGAGTACCGAGACTCAAGGGCCTATAGCATAGTTGGTGGTTCTCTTCTAAACTTGGTTGCGATTAAGAGTCTATATGACTCAAAATTCCCTTTCCTCGACTTTCATTCACTTAGTGAAAGACAATCTTTTTTTTATCGTCGACGTAGAATTGCATAGACTAGACGAAAGATAATAAAAGAATATGGTAAGAACTCTAACAATTAAAGATGAATACCTAGCCCGAAAAGATAATCAAATCTAAGTTTCTTTATTTCTTTATAGTTGTAAAGAGAACAATCCACCTGCTTTGGGGCTCAGCATCCTACTAAGTGTTTCACTTTATACAATTTGTATACAATTTGCAACAGCCCAAGATAACCTCCCGTATATATTGTCTGTTTTCTCCATTACTTATTGCAATCAACCTCACGATACATATTCTTATACTTCGTTTCGTTCCCATCTCAAACCAGTGTGAGATCTCACAGTGGCCTCCTCATTTTGAGACATTATATCTTTGGAGTTGAGCTCGGTAATAAAGAAGGAAAACATAAAAACTTGGGTACACAACATAATAAAATACTACCCTCATGATTAGACCATAACACTTGAAAATTGAGGTGTGTAAGAACGAAAGGTACGATTCTATTGTCCAAAGGTTGTTCATCCAAAGCTTAGGATAAAGAATAACATTAAAGTTGTAATGGTAGGGAAGGACGCCCGTTCCCAGCTTACCTCACTCTGAGGTCGGCCAAGTGTGCTCACCATCTATAATTATGAACAAAAATACTGGATGAACACTGACATAAGCAGTAGAAAACAACAAGTTATGTGAAAAATAACACCCAAAAGTAAACAAATGAAAAAACTTATAAGACTCGTTTCAGAGACATATCGTCGAACACCTTACAAGCATAAACAAAAAACTCGCCAAAAAACAGAATGCCACCTTTCGTATCTTCTCTCACACAACAGCAATGCACTACCAGAAATCCAAACCCATTAGAACATAAAAACAACCCCACCTCAAGCTTGACTCAACATTCAGATCCAAACAAAAAGTTTTAAGTCTCAGAGACATTCATCAAACACCTTACGAGCATAAACCAAATACTAACCGAAGCAACTAAAATCTTCGACAAAAAAGGGGAAAAAAAACTTCCATCTTTCTCATCTTCTCACACTTTTAATAGCACAAATCCAAACCCCATTCAACCAAATCCCAAAATGCAATGAGGCTAAAAAAAAAAAAAATCTTTTTGAGTCTGTCAGACCGCCCATGCGACCATCCCAGCCGTACCATGTCGGCCAAGAACGATCCTCTACAGCGGCAGGACCTAAAGTCCATTGAGCCGTTAATCACGCTCTAGTCGCAGGGCAATGGTTCATCCACCAGACTTTTGTTCTTGTCTCCTTAGAACTCAAGGACACAGTTGTACAACCTATAGAACAGATCCTGTTCAAGTAAGGTCGTGCCCTTCCAGCTTTCTCTCTTCGTTTAAATATTATTAATCCAAGGTGACACTTTCCGATGTGGGATATGACTACTTTGATTTAGGCCTAGAAATAATGTGGCGGCTAACTAATATATCTATATTATTTATTGGAAAATGTTTTTATTTTTTAAAAGAATTTCCCTATATATTTTCGAGTTGGGTTGTCCGGTTGTCAACTTTAAAAAGAATTTTAAAAATTTATTTATCCACATTTTATAATTATTCCATAGAATTTTAGGTAAAAAATATTAAAAGTTCAACAAATACAAATCAATCTATAATAATTCAAAAAAAAAAATTATCAACAATAAACAAGAGAAAATTGTAACATCTTAACATAATTCAAGGTTATTATAGAACTAAATACAACTAAATAGGGATCCTAAGGAAATGATAGATCATCAAAATAAAAAAACAATAAAAATGATTAGTTTTAAGAAACAGTTTTATGTGTTAAAGAACTCCTAAATTAATTAAGAATTCTCTCACGAATACTAAAAGTTGATCCAGAAGCTATTGTAAACACGATAAAAATATACTGAACAACTTTTGATAAAATTATTTATTTAAATTCATTTACTTTTCACCAAGTCGAATGAGAAAAATGATAGATGGAAAGTAAAATGAATTCTAAAGTAGTTTTCCAATCAACACAAGTATAGAAATTTCGAGTTTCAAAAAATTGATTTAAGAATACTTAGAAAGCAATATGCTTTAAAATTAAGCATTGAACGATAAAACGATAGTGTTAGGATGACTCTAAAAGTAAGGATGATGATAGATTGATAGAACGATAGCGTTAGGATACGTTCCTGTAAGGATATGACTAAGGTACGTTCATGTAACGATATGATTATGATAGATATAAAGGCTATTGATAAGTTAGAGAGCGATATGACAACAAAATGTTTAAGATATGATATGATTATGATATGACATATGAATGACGGATATATATATATATATACATATACATATATTTTGTGATTTGATATGAAATATGTTATGGTACGAGATATGTGATAATTGACATGTTTATGATATGATATATTGTGATGCGATATGTGGTATGATATGTAATGATGAAAATTGTTATATCTGGAAGCATGGAATGCTATGATATAATATATTTATGTAATTTGAATGATATGATGTGATTGATATGCAAAACGACGAACTAGCATGAAATACAATTTCGACATATGCATAAAAAATGTGTGATGATATGAGAAATGATATGATATGTACGGAATGCTAGCGGGGTTGTATTAAATGATAATAAAAATAGAAAAATGTTGGAACCTCATTTCTTATTGTGTGTTCATGCATTGGTGATACCTCTTACCCTTCACGATAGTACAGACGTGTATATTACGAGGCAGAAAAACAATCATTATGGTTATCATAATGCTACGATGACCAAGCAGAAAAACGTTCATTATGTTTATTATAATGCTACGACTGTTAGGAAGGAAAACAAACATTATGTTTAACCTAATTTTGTCGTGCTGGTTACTAGTTCTAACGGTGTCCAGTTTAAGTAGATCCTAGAGTATGCTCGCACGACAAGGAAAGTGGCCCAACGGTGTGTGAACTGACTGGTGAGTCCATACTCGCACGTATGGGCTGTGTGTAGAGTATGTGGTACACGTCCAAGTTACACGTTAGGATAGTATCGAAGGAAAATAGACTGAAAAGACAGGTCATTACATTCACATGTTCTTGCATTTAAAGCCCCAATAGTGGGGTGACTTACTAATTATTTATTTAAATACTTAAGTCACTTATGTTTCAGGTTAAGATAAGACATTCATGTACGACTGACGAGACATCACAACTTGAGACCATGGAACATGCATAGGGTAATCGTATTTATTTTCTTAGACTTAGACTAGAATAGGATGTTTTTAATTTAAAAATTTATTTATTTTGTTTAGTCTTTTGTTGTGTCATCTTTTAAAGGTGTTTTCAAACCACATAAGTCAATGGCTGTGTTTTAAGATGAACGTGACGGTTTATGAAAGTTCAAATGAAATATTTCTGCATTCAATGATCATGATATGTATACAGCGACGACCTTAAATTAAGTAGAAAATTACATGTCGTTACACGTTAACCATCTCCTAGAATATTGGGTATCTAAATGGGAGGATTTTTATCTAAATTTGTCCAGCCTTATATGGGTGTTTAAATTATATCAAAACAGAGTTTATACATAATTCTTTAGATAAAAATTGAGATTTACCTTATATGGAAGGTAAATCTCAATTTTTATTTAAAATTTTAGAAGATTATATTTTTGTTGTTTTAGAAATCAAGGGTAATATTCATTGACACTCCTCCCCCAAATATCTCTCCTCAATTCAATACCTACTGTGACTGACTATTAGACAAT
Organism: Cucurbita maxima; assembly: GCF_002738345.1. NCBI lineage: Eukaryota > Viridiplantae > Streptophyta > Magnoliopsida > Cucurbitales > Cucurbitaceae > Cucurbita > Cucurbita maxima. The sequence goes on along the minus strand of NW_019272121.1, from coordinate 241,222 downwards.
TTTGCTAAAAAGAAAAAAAATAAAAGTATAATTTATTCTAACTTTTATAATAAGATTTGTTTACCTTTTATTCAAAAGTTCCCTTGCCTATGAATATTAACATTATATAATTTAACAATCATGGACATAAATTGTAACACCCGATCTCCGATTGGAAAGATGTGTCTTCTCATTGATATTGATATCTTTTAAATAGGATATAAGCCAGCAACAAGTGAGGAAAATATAAAATAATTAAATACTGAAAATAAAATAAAATATACGGTAAATCAAATCATAAATAAAGAATATTAAGATATAATATTTAAGATATATTTTATAATAATATATATTCTAAATATTATATCTCAATAAACCCAAAACCTAATTTTTTTTCAGAACCTATAGAAAGCATAAAAAAATCCTTCACAAAACCTATAGAAAGCATTCTACACCATTGAATCGTCCAAAACCGTCAAAGAACGAAGAAAATCCATATGTAAGTTCTTGAATCGTTGTTTTCAAATTTTCCTCAGATCTGTGAGAAATATTGAGCATTAAATTCAAAATTTTGAGCATATTAATCTAGAGAGGATTGGGCTCATAATCCGTGAACGAAGTCCTGATAGATTAAGATTGGAAATAGTAGTTCTGGAGTTCGTCAAAGAATGTAGGTATTGATGTTTCTTGATAACTTTGGACTGAGCTAATTATCACCGTGGTTAGAAATAAATTACAAGAAAAATACCTACTTGTAGACAAATATAAACTCTACAAATCTTGTGAAAGAAATAAAAAAATGCAAAGAAAATGGTAAATAATCGATTTTCTGGAAAATCGCAGAGTTGAGAGGAAGAAGACGAACGACAAAGGGACGCATGTCAGGCACGGAGAGGTTTGCGCGTCGCCAAAAATGAGGACGCGTGTCACGCGTGCATTGATTTATAAAAAATTAGGAAAATACTACGTCGGGTAGGATTAGAAGACCGATACTCGCTCCAAACACGAGAACCCGCGCACGACCCGGCCTCCCGACCCGATGCCTTGCCAGCGTCCGCCGCGTGCTTCAGGGATCGAACCCACATCATTAAAGTCGTATGAACCATTCAGTCGGCGACACGTGTTAAGTGCACCACTGCGTCTTCCCTCCCTCATGGGCGTCTGTACGCACGCGTTTGTGCACGTGGGTGACTCCCTTTAGCACGTGGGTGCGTGAATCAGCGCGTGAGACCCCTTTTATCTCGATTTAACTTTCATTCGACTATTTTTCATCTCGATTTTGGTACTCATCTAAATTTAACTTGATTTAAGACCTATCAGCAAACTTTCATGTGATTGGAGCTCCCAATTAGCCGAAAAGTAAGCTTCGTAGGGCACGCTCCATTCCGATAAGTAACCGCACAAAATTAGGAAGTAATACTTGTAGGGTGCGCTTGGTTTTGCATGCATGCTAGAGAAAATTACCCCTAGGTGGCTAGATCTAATGATTCTCTGTACTTATGAAGTTAAATATATATATCTTTTTGACTTGTTGCCCTAATGAGATTTCACACTTGATGTTTGTCTACTTGCTGGACTATCTTACTACTGCTTTAATCTGTCATACTATGTTGGCAAACGAGAGAAACTGTGTATCTGTGATCCGGGTGTTGATGAATGTTAACGCTCCGTTGAGCTTGTATGACTGTATGAATTTTTAATCATACATAAGCTCCTGTTGAATGATTGCGTGAACTTATGATATGAATGATAAACTGTAGTGTTGTGTTATGCCTAGGGTGTACTCTTGTAGGGGTTTAGTTGGGTTTAGATGGGGGACCCTCCCGATGTTACAATCAGTGGTGTCGTGAGGGGCGCTTAGAGGGAGAGACTCTTTAACCCTAGATTGTTATGGACTTGGAACTCTTAATTGAGTGAATTTGGAAGCCAGGGCCCTAAACTCAATAGTTTTAACTACCATTGAGACATAGAGAACCACGTTAGGACCCCGAGGTGTAGAGAGATAATTCCTTAGCCGATAGTAGCTGGTATAGCGTTCGAGTATACTCCACTTCCCTTCCTACTCTAGTGTGGTACTGTTGTGCTAGGCGAGACGCCAGTTAAGAAGGTGTTACTCTTCCCTTCCTACTACGGTATGGTACCGTTGAGCTTGGTGAGACGCTATTAGGGAAGTGTTACTTAGTGGTAGATCGACTACTCTGCATGGGGATCCGTCTTATGGTAAGATGTTGATCACGAGGGTGGGTCAAGGTTGCCTGCATGATGAGTCCGTCCTGTAGATGAACGTTGACCATGTAGTGACTAATTCTAGATGGGTTGTACGAGGGGTACATGTAGTTATGAGGGAGCACCTCATCCTCAAACACTGAATATCGCTTCAAAGGTTAAGTCCTTCCACCCCGTACTGTGTACTGAGAGTACCGAGATTCTAGGGCCTAGAGCATAGTTGGTGGTTCTCTCCTAAAATTGGATGCGATTAAGAGCCTACACGTAGGTTGCTTACTGAGTATATTTTTTCACCCCGTTTCCCTTTTTTTTTTTTCAGATACTGTTTGAGGTGGGTTGTGATGGAGTTAATATAACACATGCGAAAGCAATTTAGATCTTAAGGATCTCTTAGAACATCAATTATAGTTAATAACTAGCATGTTTATAAGTATTAAAACTCAAGGTGTTGGAGTACTAACCTTTTATAGTTTAAATTCTTTTTTCCTCACGAACTGGTTTCAAACCACCACTAGCGTCTTCTCCACTATTCTCCGACCTTATAACGGATTGTGGAATCTGGTGAGTGACTAAATTTGAGAGGGATTTAGTATATATGAAGAGAGAGTTTGTGAGAGTTTTTCTCAAGGTTTTTACTAGGGAGACCTTCCATGTACCTTGATCACTCTATTTATAGAGTTATGTTTGCATGTTCATACAAATTTGAGATCATCAAATTTTGACACTCAAAATTCCACTCAAATGTTTGAGATTATGTGGCAAGCATGCAAGTTTGGTTAAACCAAATTTTGACACCTCAAAATTCCACCAACTCAAACATGGATTTTTCCCTTAGATAAGTCAACATTTTGCCTTTCTTCATTTTAATTCAACAATTAATTTGAATAATTAATTTCAAATTAAAGTAATATTAAATGATTAATTAACGATTTAATTAATATTTAATAGTAAATAAATGTCAATCTCAGTAAATTCCGGCACATATTAATTATGAATACCTATTAATAATTAAAATATTTAAATCTTATTAAAATATCTCCAATTCTCTCTTTTTGTTTAATTCATAATTAAAACAAAAATGCGGTTAAATATATCGTAGTGCATATTCCCTAATTTGAATTCGAACACTTCGAACTCACTCGTCACACTGTTCTATGGTTTAGTTCGATATGAGCTAGCAGAGGGACCTAATGGACCTAAATCTTGGGCTCTAACGATCCGAGATTAACCAGCTAAACTCATTAACCTTGTTAACCAACATTTGTGAACTACTAGGACACTCCACTATAGCCTAGTAGTTGCACTCCCATCACTATAGATATATTTCTGTCTATTTGATATAACCAAGATTAGTAAGTCGATCCTTCACAAGTTGTTCGTAACTAGAGGTAGGTCAATTTACCGTTTTACCCCTAAGGTTACTTCTTGTTCCTTAAGTCTCACTAATCCTCTAATGAACAATTGGTTTGTGGTACAACCACCAAACCGAATCCCTCTCGGGCCAATGAGAGGGTGGGGCCCCTTGTTCAAGACTTGGAGTCAGTACTTAAGCGAACAACCTCTCTACTATCCTTAAAAGCGGGTAGGAGCGAATTCTATCTTACCCCTGAAATGGGAGGCTTATTGAGTCGGCGAACTCGATCTACTCCCACTCATGCAAATCTAAGAATACTTCCGAATAAACAGGAGTTCATAGTTAACTTAGGATTATGATCGAATAACCTAGGTCATAGAATGAAAAAATCAGTCTCACCAGTAAACGACATTATAAAGTGAGAGTGATTTTCTTCATGGTCCTATCTTATGCAATACTCATGACATAGGACGCTCCCAGTTACATGTCTCACATGTACAATTTAATGATCGCATTTTTTATATTATATACAAAAGTGGGCCGCATTCATAGTGTCCCCAGGATAAGGTACTCAGCCTTATCCATGTACTATAGATCATTTTGACTATATACTTGAACTTGATCCACTCTTATGTCTCTACATATAGTTCAAGTAATCATAATCTAGCCAGAGTATTCTTAATTTATTGGATTTAGATTAATGATCGTAAAATTCACTTTATTCCATAATGATCTTTAACTTTATTGAAAATAGAATATGTTTTTGTTTACAAACTATGAGTTTTAGGACATAAAACCCAAGAAACTCCCACTTGGACTAAAACTCTAGTGGGGTTTTATAATGTTGAGTAGAGAGAAAGACATAAATACAATAAACTAGGGCATCACGTACCCATGCATTTTCTCCCACTTGCCCTAGATTACATAACTCGTAGTCCTAGACTCACTAGGTGCCTTTCAAACACTTTTGCCGCGAAGGGCTTCGTAAATGGATCTGCAATGTTGTGCTCTAAATATATCTTTGTGACGATCACATCTCCTCGTTGCAAAATCTCCCTTATGAGATGATATTTGCACTCAATATGTTTTCCTCTCTTATGGCTTCTTGGTTCTTTAGAATTTGCAACTGCTCCACTATTATCACAACAAAGAGTGATAGGCAGATGCATATTTGGAACAATTTTCAAATCAGTTAAGAACTTCCTAAGCCATACAGATTCTTTCACTGCTTCACAAGCAGCAACATACTCGGCCTCCATGGTGGAATCAGCAATGCAAGTTTGCTTTCTACTTCTCCATATTATTGCTCCTCTGTTCAGAGTGAAACCAGATCCCGATGTCGATTTCCTCGAATCGATATCGGTCTGAAAATTTTAGTCAGTGTACCCTGTAAAATACTTGAGGATATTCTTAACGACAGTCCAATGAGCACGTCTTGAATTGGACTGATATCTGCTGACAATTCTCACAGTATAACATATGTCGGGTCGGGTACATAGCATGGCATACATCAGACTACCGATTGCTAATGCATAGAGATTGTGTCTCATATCCTCAACTTCGTGAGGTGTCTTAGGACTTTGTTCCTTTGACAAATGAACTCCGTGTCTGAAAGGTAATAATCCTTTCTTGGAGTCCTGCATCTTATATCGAATCAACATTTTTTCGATGTACGATGCCTGAGACAATGCTAGTGTTTTGTTCTTGCGATTCCGAACAATTTGGATTCCAATATCAAACTGAGCCTCTCCCAAATCTTTCATTTGGAATTGTGTCACTAGCCAATGCCTAATGTCAGTCTGAAATCCCACATCATTCCCAATGAGTAGGATATCGTCAACGTATAACACCAGAAAAACTACAGTAGAGTTGACTATCTTCTTGTAAACACAAGGTTCGTCAACATTCTGTTTAAAGCCATAGGATTTGATCGCAGTATCAAACCTTATATTCCAGGATCGAGATGTTTGCTTCAACCCATAAATGGATCTTTAAAGCTTGCAAACCTTTTGCTCGTGACCCTGTTCAATAAACCCCTCTAGTTGAGCCATATAGATACTTTCCTCAAGATTGTCGTTTAGAAAGGCAGTCTTGACATCCATTTGCCAAATTTCCTAATCATAAAATGTGGCAATGGATAACAGAGCAACAGGAGAGAAGGTTTCTTCATAGTCCACCCCCTCTCTTTGGGTATAACTTTTTGCTACAAGTCGAGCTTTAAAGGTTTGTACCTTATCAGTTTGGTCTCGTTTCCTCTTGTAGATAAATTTTCAACCCATAGGTTTTACCCCATCTGGTTGATCTACAACTTTCCAGAATGACTGAATTGAAGTACATAGAATCCATTTCAAGATTCATGCCTTTGATCCACTGATCTATATCTTCATCATTCATTGTCTGTTCATAGGTCAATGGATTCTCAATGCCATCATTGGGTATGATGACTTGAGTTTCTGCCAAACCTAAGTAATGATCGAGTTGAGTTATAACCCTCCCACTACGTCGAGACATTCTCAACTCTTGAGAAGAATGTGATTGACCAGAAGTGGCAGCTTGATCAACAACTCTTGTTTTTTTATCAGTAGCTTCTTTAAAAATCTCACTTAATACTAGTTTGTTGCGAGGTTGATGATTTCTTACGTGGTCTTTCTCTAAGAATGTATCGTTTGTTGATACAAACACTCTATTTTCTTGAGGGTCATAAAACAAACCACCTTCCGTCTCTTTGAGGTATCTTACGAATAGACATAATTTTGAACGACATTCTAATTTCTTGGGGTTTTGCAACAACACATGTGTTGGACATTCCCAAATCCTGAAGTGACGTAAACTACCTATACGCCCTTTCCATAACTCATAAGGTGTTTCTGAAACACTCTTAGAAGGAAACATGTTCAAAATGTATGTAGCAGTCTCCACTGCATATCCCCAAAACGGATCAGGTAATTGCGTGAAACTCATCATAGACCGAACCATGTCTAACAGAGTTTTATTTCTCCTTTGTGATACACCATTTTGTTGAGGCATACCAAGGGATGAGAGTTGAGACCTTATTCCATGTTCTATCGTATAGTCTTGAAATCTTAAGTCCATATACTCTCCACCTCGATCTGATCGAAGTGTTTTAACAGTTTTACCTAATAGATTCTCAACCTCAGTCTTATACTCTCTGAATTTTTCAAAAGCTTCGAACTTGTGATGCATTAGGTAAAGATAGCCTTACCTTGAATAATCATCAATAAAACTGATGAAATATTCATACACTCCTCGTGCTTTGACATTCATTAGACCATAAAGATCTGTATGCACGAGTTCTAAGGTTTCTTTAGCTCTATAACCTTTTTCGGAAAACGGTCGTTTAGTCATTTTACCCTCAAGACAAGACTCACATGGAGGTAAAGAGTTGTCTTCTAACTCATTTAGAAGTCCTCTTTTAACCATCTCTCAATCCTATTGAGATTAATGTGGCATTGTCTTAAATGCCAAAGATAGGTATTAGAAAAATCTTTTATCGTTTATTTTGAGTTTCAACTGTTCTAAAAAACACCTCGGTATTTAAAATAGCTTTTGTTTCGCTCGGTTTTAACATATATAAGTTGTTTTCTAGTTTTGCAGAACAAATATGAATACCTCTTTTGCAAATGAACACTTCATTGATTTCAAAAGATACTTTATACCATTGTTCTAATAAACAAGAGATAGATATTAGATTTCTTTTCATTTCAGGAACAAAAAGTACATTATCTAATATAATGAATCTATCTCCAAAAAATAATTTTAAATTTCCTACCGATCTTGCTGAGACAACCTCTCCTGTTCCAACCCTGAGTGTTATCTCGCCGTCCGCAAGCATTCTCTAGGAGCTAGTTTCCTCGAAAAAAGAACAAATATGATTAGTGGCCCCTGAATCTAGTGCCCAAGTTGAGTTATCATACTCTACTAAACATATTTCTACAACGAGTAAATCATATTTACTTTGTTGTGTCTTTTCTGCTTTCTTCTCTACAAGGTATTTTGGGCAATTTCTTTTCCAGCGCTCATTTTCGTTGCAATGGAAACATTTTCCTTTATCTGCTTTTTGAACCTTGTGTTTGCGGTCAGTAGGAATCTTATTTTTTCCTTTACCCTTCTTCTTCTTCATCAAAACACTTTTAGAAGTTGAAGGTCCAGACTTATTTTTGGAGGACGATCCTCGTAGTAATTTCTTAGAGATAGCAACATTTGCTTCTCCTTTTTGTCCCTTGTTCGTTAAGAGGGACTAATAAGTCTATAGCTCATTGAGAAGAGCAGTCAAGTTATATTCTATCTTGTTCATTATCACATTTGTGCGGGACTGCCTTGACTCTTCTCATCAATGACAGCTTCATTTTCTTCTGCCACATTGAAATGGACCATCATGTCCAGGACATGTTCTCTAATAGAGGTCCTTTCCTTCATACGGCAGTTGTAAATGTATTTTATGACGTCATGTCTAAGGGAGAAGGACGGTTGTCCAAACATCCCTTTCAGAGATTCCATAATCTCTTTAGTAGTACCAATGACATCGTGTTTCTTAGCCAAAACATCAGATATGCTAGCTAAAATGTACACTCGGGCTTTGTCATTTGCCTTTGTCCATTTGTCATATGCATCCTGAACTGTTCGGTTTGCATTTAACCTGGGGTTTGAAGGAAATTCCTCAGTTAAAACAAACCTTAAATCATAAATTACAAGTATTGTGTTTAGGTTTGATTTCCAAGTTGCATAATTGTCGCCGTTTAATTTCTGAGAAGCGAGTAATTGTACTATTGAGTTTGTCATGCTGTGATATAAAGAAAATTCTATTATTGATTTGACTTAATCGTGTTTAATCCAATCAGGTTTAGCAAATGTAATAATGTACCCAAAAATTATTAATTTGCAACGATACTTTAGTGAGTTAGAGCAACTTTTACCGAGGGGCAGTCAATCACTCCTTCACTAAACCAAGACATTCATGACTGAAACACTAATCCCAGAATAACTTTTGTTCCTATTGTGTTTTAGTTATCTCTATTTTGGTAAAAAAAAAATATACTAACTCTTAGTAATTCTTCGTAAGTGTGACCCACCATTTTCAGACCTCAGAGATCGGTCCCAACAATGCTATCAAATGAAAAAGCCAAAGTTGGGAATGGACCTAAGAAATCCTATCCATTTCTGGAGTTTGCGTTGTTTCGACTCCCATGTTACGACCCTCCGAATGGGTAGTTGCTCTAGGACAACATGCAGGCGAAACATGGGAATCTCACGGTGCAACCTAGTGGTGGAGACCATAAGACGTGTTGATATACTTCCTTCTCCCACTTACTATAAATACTTTCTCTATTCACCTTGTTATTAACTCATGCAAATACCTTCCGAATGGAGGACGTTCCCAGGGCAACACAAGGCTGAGCATGAATCTCACGGTGTGAATGTTTTAGAGAGGGTAAAAAGAAAACGATGTATCTCATATTCCTTTTTCCTCCCACTAAGTATTTTAGACGGTTGGGTATACTCATTACTTAGGTATATTCTGGCTAATTAAATATAACATAAGCCTAGGTGATTTTTCTAAAACTTACATCACTCAAGCATGCTCATAAAACTAGGCTAACTACGCTCAAGTATTTGTCCGATCTCCAAGTAGTAAGTGTTCCGTAAATCGTCAACTTAAGTACCTCCAGCCTTAGACAAGCTTGTGCCAGGTGAGCTTTCTTGTAACCGCAATTTTACAAGACATCGGCCTATTTTAACTATTAAAATTGATCGTGCTTGGTTCTTAACCCTAAGTGAGCATGCACTTATCTTTATTATAGATTTTAACATCTATCTCGTTTTATGACGTTGAAAATAACCTATAACATCCATCTAACATGCTTTAGATAACAATTATATAATCATCCATTTCATGCAATAATATAATAATTAAAAATAACTTGAATCGCTCCCGAGGATCACGAACTGGGTGAACCAACCCTTAAAAACGTTGAACCGGACCCCAACGACAGAAAAAACACCCGAACCTCCTCTTCCAACTTCTTCTTCAGTTCAACTTGCTATCTCTTACATTTTTGATCAATTACAATCTAAAATGGACTCTAATGACTCCATAAAAATTAGAGACCTTTCTTTACTCATTAAAGCCCACACACATTAGGCTTGTTACAATAATTATATCAAATGGAAGCATAAAAAAAAAAAAAAAAGTCAAAACCAAAAACATCCACTTTAACCACAAAATTTCATTCATGAAATAGTACCCACCATGCTCAAATTAATGCAAATAAAGTGTCTAAAACTTGCTTTGATACCAATTGTTGGAGTTAATATAACACATGCGGAAGCAATTTGGATCTTAGGCACTCTTAGAACATCAATTATAGTAAATAACTAGCATGTTCATAAGTATTAAAACTCAAGGTGTTTAAGTACTAACCTTTTGTAGTTCAAATTCTTTTTTCCCCACGAACCGGTTTCGAACCACCACTAGCGTCTTGTCCACTATTCTCCGGCCTTAGAACAGAATTGTGGAATCTGGTGAGTGACTAAACTTGGGAGGGATTTAGTATATATGAAGAGAGTGTGAGAGTTTTTCTCAAGGTTTTTCCAAGTGAGACCTTCCATGTACCTTGATCACTCTATTTATAAAGTTATGTTTGCATGTTCATGCAAATTTGAGATCACCAAATTTTGACACTTAAAATTCCACTCAAATGTTTGGGATTATGTGGAGCACGCATGCTTGAGTTAACTAAATTTTGACACCTCATAATTTCACTAATTCAAACATGGATTTTTCCATTAAACGAAGTCAACATTTTGACTTTCTTCATTTTAATTCAATAATTAATTTGAATAATTAATTTTAAATTAAAATAATATTAAATGATTAATTAAAAAATTTAATTAATATTTAACCGTAAATAAAATGTCAATCCCAATAAATACCGAAACATATTGATTATGAATCCCTATTCGTAATTAAAATATTTAAATCTTATTTAAATATCTTCGATTCTCTCTTTTTGTTTAATTCATAATTAAAACAAAAATGCGGTTAAATATATCGTATATATGTAGCACATATTCCCTAATTTGAATTCGATCACTTCGAACTCACTCGTCACACTGTTCTATTGTTTAGTCCGATATGAACTAAGAGAGGGATTTAATGGACCTACAGATTATGGGCTCCAAAGGTCCGAGATTAACTGGCTAAACTCATTAACCTTGTTAACCAAGATTTGTCAACTACTAGGACACTCCACTATAGCCTAGTAGTTGCACTCCCCTCATTATAGATATATTTCTGTCTATTTGATATAACCACGATTAGTAAGTCGATCCTTCACAAGTTGTTCGTAACTAGAGATTGGTCAATTTACCATTTTATCCCTAAAGTTACTTCTTGTTCCTTAAGTCTCACTAATCCTCTAATGAACAATTGGTTTGTTGTCCAACCACCAAACTGAATCCCTCTCGAGCCAATGAGAGGGTGGGACCCCTTGTTCAAGACTTGGAGTAAGTACTTAAGGGAACAACCTCTCTACTATCTCTAAAAGCGGGTAGGAGAGAATTCCATCTTACACCCTATGTCCTCAGCTATTCACCCAGTCTTACCCTTGAAATGGAAGGCTCATTGAGTCGGCGAACTCGAGCCACTCTCACCCATAAAAATCTAAGGATAATTCCAAATAAACAGGAGTTCATAGTTAACTCAAGATTATGATCAAGTTACCTAGGTCATAGAATGAAAAAATCAGTCTCAACAGTAAACGACATTATAAAGTGAGAGTGATTTTCTTCATGGTTCTATCTTATGCAATACTCATTGCATAGAACGCCCCCACTCACATGTCTCCACATGTACAATTTAGTGATCACATTGTTTATATGATCTATAAAAGTGGGCCACATTTATAGTGTCCCTAGGATAAGGTACTCAGTCTTATCCATGTACTATAGGTTATTTTGACTATATACTTGAACTTGATCCACTCTTATGTCTTTACATATAGTTCAAGTAATCATAATATATCCAGAGTATTCTTAGTTTATTGGATTTAGATTAATGATCATAAAATTCACTTTATTCAATAACGAGAATAAACATCAATAATAACTTTATTGAAAATAGAATATATTTTTGTTTACAAACTATGAGTTTTAGGATATAAAACCCAACAGGGAGGTGTTAGAGAACTGCACTGTCACAAAGGGTTGTCGTTCCAGAGCGTCAGTCCGTTGTCGGTCTTTTAGAGTCTTTTGTATTTCATTTTATATTTGTAATTCCTTTTGTAATAATTTGAAACAAACCTTTATCTCTCTTTTGTTTTAATTAAATGGTATTTTTATCTTTTACCTTACTTTTCTTTCCTTTTCCTTTCTTTTTGTTTATTTGTAATTCCCGATTTTTAATTTGATCTAAGTCTAACTTTATTTAGGACCTATCATCGAACTTTCAAGAGTTTTAGAGCTCTTAATTAGCCAAAAACATAAGCTTCGAAGGGCACGATTCATTCTCGTAAGTAACCACACGGACGAATTTATGAAGTAATACTTGTAGGGTACGCTTGGTTTTGCATGCATGTTAGAGCAAATTATCCCTAGGTGGCTAGATCTAAAGATGCTCTATACTTATAAAGTTAAATTTATATCCGTTGGACTTGCGGCCTTTATGAGATTTAGTACTCGATGTTTGTATGCTTGCTGGACTATCTTTCTACTGCTTTTATCTGTTCATACTATGTGGGTGGACTCGAGGATTTGTGTATATGCGCTCCGAGTGTTGATGGATGATATTTCCCTGTTGAGCTTGTATGGTTGTATGTGTTGTTACTCATACATAAACTTATGTTGAATGATTGTGTGAACTTAAGATATGATTGATAAGTTGTAGTGTTGAGATATGCCTAGGGTGAACTCTTGTAGGGATTAAGTTGAGTTTAGTTAGGGGACCCTTCTAATGTGACAGTCTATGGTGTCGTGAGCGATGCTTAGAGGGAAGACCTTTTAACCTTGGACTGTTATGGACTTGGAAGTCTTGATTGATTGATTCCGGAAGCCAAGGCCCCTAACTAAATATTTTTAACTACTCTTGAGATTTAGAGTACCACATTAGAACCCCGAGGTGTAGAGAGATGATGATAAGCGCCAACAATGTTGGATTTTGCATAGCTAGAAGTTCTTTTATAATCCTTGCAAACGTTCACAAATAGGTTAGTGTACGTCCTACCTCCTCGTATACGTAAGCTTCTAAAATATAAATATAAGCTCCAAACTCCTTGTATACGTCCTACACTTCCGTTGGTGGTTAGTTCCTATTGGATCATCTGACACCTTTGTTAGTATTTCACAAACATAACTAATTTTCAACTATTTGTGAAATACGACTTAAAATGATCTATTTTACCTTAAACGGGGTCAAAATTAAGTTCAAGAGGGTCAGAGCGGTGTCGAACAGGTCAGAAATAGGTTTTCCAAGCCGAATAAGCCACCGTGGAGCTAATTGAGCTGTTGGAGCCAAGGGCTTTTTGCGCCAAAAGCTGACATGTAGCACATTCAGGAGGTAATGAGAGTGCAGACGATCTCGGGTTGTCGGGGTGCAGTCACGGGTCTAGGCTAAACTTTGTTGTTGGGCCGCGGTTTGTTTCGGTGGGCCTAGGGTTAAATCGTTTGGCCAAGAGGGTTTGGGTTGTAGCTTCGAGTCGCGGGTGAAGAATTAGGCCGAGGTGTGGACCGGGCTAGATCGAGGCTGTCTTTGGGCCGAGGGGTTTTGGGTCACTTGTTGAAGCTCGGGTCGGACTTCGTCTCCCTCACCCGATTACTAGAGAGTTTTGTGACAACTCGATCTCTCTCCTCGATCACGTCGTTCCGACATCCTTTTTCCTCCTTTTTTCTCCGTTTTCGAGTCTCCTCCTCCAAATCCCGTTTATGGTGTTTGTTTCGTTCGTAAGGGCCTAACACTCTAGGATCTAAGAGTATTCAGAAATCCGACGTTCTGTCTTCCTTACCCGACGGTGTACGACGTGTAAACAACGTCGAAATCATCCCCGGTGTGTGTAAAGGTCTCTGGGACTGTTTTTGTTGTGTAAATCAGAGGTTTTGACATGGATTTCGTAAGGTTTGGCTTCGTCGGAGCTTTGTTGGTTCCCTCTCTCTCTCTCCCTCTCTCCCTTTTTTTTCTCACTATTTTTTCTTCTTGCAGGTGTCTTGGAAGTGGCTGAAGGTCGGGTTTGGTTCTCGTGGTGATCCCGACGTCGGACGCGCTTCGTTGGTCGTGTGCGAACGAAAACTCCGATGTTCACCGAAATTCTCGATCTTGCCGACAACCGCAATTTTTTTATTATTATTTTATTTTTTATATTTGATTCATTAATTGATGATTTAAACTAAGATTTTGGGTGGCAAATTGTAACGACCCTATTTTCCAACTGAAATAGAGTTGCTACCATATGCATGATGTGCCCCTTTTTATGCCAAAACATTTATTTTAAATAGTTCATAAATGTCATGGAATTATACATTAAAAATAAAATCCTTAAACCAAACCAACAACATTTAAGAAATGAAAAATAAACAAATTAACACAAATTAGGAAAGAAAACAATATCCTATATTAATCTAAGACTAATAAGTAAAATAAAAATGTAGCTACCCTAGTACCGGTTTCATGATCTCTAACACGACGGCGCTATCATCTGTATAAGGGTGTCTTGCCTTTACCTAAAATGTAAAAGTTGTACATGACTCGAGTATTTTAAGAAAGACTCAGTGAGTAACCCATTATTGGGCTCATTGAATGCAATCACAGGCAACATGGGATACCTATCCTTTTATCATAGCATATCATGGCCTTAGGCAGCTTTTCCATCTGGTTAAGTTTGAATATGTAGTACTTCTCTACACATGCGAGCATGAGTCCACTAGGCGAGCTTGCACGCTCCTTAGTCTGGCTTGTTGGACCAACACTCACTAACGGGCTTTTTGTGGAAGAATAGAAAGGGAAAGGACCCTCAATACATCATGGTAACCATAATGTCATAAATCATATATCATATTGTATGTGTCCGTACACATCATAGTGGAGAAGTATCTCATATCACACAAAAATGCATAAAGTTCCATCCAAGTATCATATTGTATGTGTCGGTACACGAATAATAATAATTTCTCATATTTTTCATTTTCCCAATCTCTCGATTGTACACTCTATTTCTCCCCCTCTATTTTACTTTGTTAGGTTCACAATTATTTTTGCCAATTTTAATCAATTCTTAAATTACATAGACAATAAAAGATCGATTTCATGTCTCTCCCATCTTTTCCATTAAGAGTTTTAATGGATTCTTGAATTACACACAACAAAAGACAAAAGGAATTCTATATCTCTGATTGTTTACTTGTCTCTGTATTTATTCAGTTTTTCTTAAATTTTATTTACAATTATCTTTGACCAATTTTAAACAATTTTTAAATTATATTGAGAATAAAAGACAAAATTTCATCTCTCATTTTTTTACTTTATGTGTTTCTCTAGTTTTTTTTTTTTATTTGGTTCACGGTTTATCTCTGGCCAATTTTAATCAATTCTTATTTCTTTTTCACAATTTTAATGTTGGATCTTCATTTTCTATAACCAATAAAATGATAACAAAAATCTAAATAATTGATACACTATAAAAGAGAAGAAATTATGAACTTTTCTATTGATCTCCTCTTGTTAAATTGGATCTACTTTTCTTTTTCTCTTTCAAGTAAATCAGACTATCTTGTTTCATTTTTTTACTAAATTTAAGGCAGAAATACTTTTATTTAAACTTTCATAAAACGTCACCTTCATCTTAAAACACAACCATTGACGTACGTGGTTTGAAAACACCTTTAAAAGACGACACAACAAAAGACTAAACAAAATAAATAAACATTTAAACTAAAGACATCTCATTCTAGCCTAAGTGTATGAAAATAAATACGACTACCCTATGCATGTTTCACGGTCTCAAGTTGCGATGCCGTCGTCAGTTGTACACGAATGTCTTGCCTTAACTTGAAAGAGAAGTGACTTAAGTATTTAAATACTATTGTGGCTTTAAATGCAAGAACATGTGAATGCAATGACAGGACCTATCTTTTCAGTCTATTTTCCTTCAGTACTTTTCTAACGGGTAACTTGGATGTGTACCATATACTCTACGCACAACCCATACGTGTGAGTATGGACTCACCAGTCAGTTCGCACACTGCTGGGCCACTTTCCTTGTCGTGTGAGCATACTCTAGGAGCTACTTAAACTGGACACCGTTAGAATTAGTAACCATCACGACAACATTAGGTTAAACATAATGTTTGTTTTCCTACCTGACAGTCGTAGCATTATGATAAACATAATGAACGTTTTTCTGCTTGGTCATCGTAGCATTATGATAACCATAATGATTTTTTTCTGCCTCGTAACGTACATGTCCGTACTATCGTGAAGGGTAAGGGGTATCCCCCAATGCACGAGCACACAATAATGCATGAGGTACCAACATTTTTCCATTTTCATTATCATTTAATACAACCCCGCTAGCATATCGTACATATCATATCGTTTCCATATCATTTCACATATCATTTATCATATCTTTTATGCATACGTCGAAGTTGTATTTTATGTTAGT
Organism: Cucurbita maxima; assembly: GCF_002738345.1. NCBI lineage: Eukaryota > Viridiplantae > Streptophyta > Magnoliopsida > Cucurbitales > Cucurbitaceae > Cucurbita > Cucurbita maxima. Next base: position 224,995 of record NW_019272121.1, on the reverse strand, counting down.
TCGTTGTTTTGCATGTCAATCACATCATATCATTCAAATTACATAAATATTTCATATCAAAACATTTTATGCTTCGAGACTGAACAATTTTCATCATGTACACATCATACCATAACATATCGCATCACAAAATATCATATCATAAACATGTCAATTATCACATATCTCACATCATAACTTATTTCATATCATTTTCATATCCATCATTCACATGTCATATCATAATCATATCATATCTTAAACCCTTGGTTGTCATATCGTTCCCTAACTTATCAACAGCCTTAACATTCTTATATGTATCATAATCATACCATTACATGAATGTACCTTAGTCATATCATTACAGGAACGTATCCTAACACCATCGTTCTATCAATCTATCATAATCATTACTTTTAGAGTAATCCTAACGCTATCGTTCTATCGTTCAATGTCCATAGACTATACATGTATTAGAGTAATTTTAAAGCATCATTTTAAGTATTCTTAAATGAATTTTTTTGAAACTCGGAAAATGACTTTAAAATTCATTTTTCTCATTGGACTTGGTGGAAAGTAAATGAATTTAAATACATAATTTTATTAAAAGTTCAAAATATTTTTATGATTCTGATGTTTACCGTAGCGAAAATTCTTGATTGTTTTAGAAGTTCTTTAACATGTAAGACCGTTGACAAAAATAATTGTAAGATAAAAAATTAGTTTCTATAAATTTTAAAATTTTGTTATAAAATTGAGATAGTAATTATAAATTCTAATGTATTTATTATCTTGAGGTTGCAACATTATTGTATCACAATTTTTTTTTTTTTTTTTTTAATTGAGGCACTCAAACTTAAGTAAATCTATCTCAATGTATTTTTGCAATATTTTTTTATTTGATAGGTATAGTTTATTTAAACTAATCATTTTTATTGTTTTTTATTTTGATGATCTTATCTTTTCCTTATATTTTCTTTACTTATAGATTAATCAATTCTCAAGAAGAAGGATTGGAATTTAGTTGTATTTAGTTATGTAATAAGGTTAGTTATGTTAAAATGTTACAATTTTCTCTTGTTATTGTTGATAACTATTTTTAAAATTATTATAGATTGATTTGTGTCTCTAGGTGAACTTTTAATATTTTTTACCTAAAATTATATGGAATAATTATGAATTGTGGATAAATAATTTTTTTTAATTTTTGTTAGAGTTGACAACCCGATAACCCAACCCGAAAGTAGAGGGTTGGGCTGTGAAAATTTTTGGGTTGGGTTGTGTTACCAATCCAACGAACCCAAACTTTTGGGTTGGGTAAAAAAAAATCCCCCAACCCAACCCGGACCATGTACACCCCTACTTTTTATCTCGGTTTATTTCCTTCTTCATAGTTAGTTTTAGCCAATTTTTTTTAATGAATTCTTACTTCCTCTGTCCAAATGGCTACGACATTTCCTAAAACTCATACATGGTCCAAAAAGAAAGATTACCTAACTCATACATTTCCTTACGCTCCTCAATGTCAAAATGCTAGATGACATACCACACACCTTGTGCCTATAAGTCAACATGCATCTTTATCGACCATGCTGCGTAGTTACTCTTTTTGAGTAACGGGTACTGGAGCGTTGCACTCCCATCCTTTCCACTCTTTATCGTTGTCACTTCTCCTCCGATGAATTTATATGGTGACGACATTTGTTTCACCATCTTGGGAGCTCTAATTCCAAATGTTGGAAATAACCCATGGTCAAAATATTTCAAAACAAATAACTGAACTAGAACAATTTGAGAGGAGAGAGTTCTTGAATAGAGGAATCTTAAGCTTTTATGCTTTTCAATTATTGTTGTGAAAATAACATACATATCATGAGTACTAAAAGTTTATTGTTGTGAAAATAACATACATATCATGAGTACTAAAAGTGGAGAAAGTACAACGATCTCCTAAACTTTCTCATCAAATTAAGAAATTGCTCACAAATCTTACTAAGTAAAAGACTAATAATTTCCCTAAACAATTATCCTAAAATTGATGTAGGTTAATAACTTCTTTTTCTAAGTGAAACTTATTAACTCACAGTTATAATACTTTTTTTTTAAAAACACACCTCTTTTATCTTACTGTTTTATTTATCATACTAAAGCATTTTACATTGGATTCCTAGTTCTTGCCCAAAAGATCTCTACTACATATTTGACAATGCATGATATATTACTCTACCTAATAAAACTCATGCCTCTAAGGTGCATGGACATCATTCAAAATTATATGCATACAGCAAAATAAAAATAACCACAAAATATGGATACATGCTTCTAAGTAAGACATTAAGGTTGTAAAGGGTGTGTTCAAAGAATTTTCTTGTCGTTATGCACCGTTAGAGGAAGCGTTCTCTTCCTCTTCTATCACATGTGAAAATTTGACGTGACCTTTCTTTAAAAATTTCCTCCAAAAAAACTTGGAAATACTTTTGCGGTAAATCTACTATCTGTCCAACTATTTTTGCTACAAGTCTACTATCTGTCTACCTACTGCTGTATGTTTGCATGTCTGCTGCAACATTTGATTTATGATGTGTAGCAGCCCCTCTCTTGTCACCATTGTTGTTCGTGTCATTGCATATTATTGCATGAAAAGGTGTACATGATTTTAAATAAAATAAGACCAAATGCAAATGAAGATGAACAAGAAACTATGTGGCAACCTGCACTACACGAAAATAAGATTTATCATCGATGACATCCTAATGCACTAAAACCAATTGGCCTCCCTAATATGTTGAAATTAACCACATCCAAGTACGATTAATTCTCATACAAAAGTTGACTACCTTTCGTTGGGGCATGCAAGTTGTTCACGACAAAGAGTAAAAATAATGACTAGAAAAAAATCTATCATTCCAAGGAAAGTAATGCAACTATGCAAGTGCATAAATAAAAAGAAAAAAAAAACTAACTTGGTTTCCTTGGAGCTTGTTACCTGTTTACCGTTTGTCAGCTCCTTTTTTCTCAATTCTTTTTTTCAGTTATCCATTGTCAAAGAAATAATTTTATGGGTGGAAATAATATTGTGAAATCTATCCTCTATATATCAAATAGTTCTACTTCTAAGACGTAGTTCAAGGATATGTTCTCAATATATGACTTTATTGATGAATTTTTTCTTTCCTATAATTCCAGTGATTACACATATCTTACGAGTTCATCCAATTCTAATTGCTGTTTAGTGCAATTATTCCAATTGTTGTCTTCTTCTTGTCGCTGTTTTCAACTATCAGCTACTGGATTCTTTGTCAATTTATAAATTGTTGATCGATTCTCTACTATTGCTGAATATTTTATGTTGTCATTGATATTAAATTCTATTTGTTAATCATGCATTTTCAACATTATAGTTCTGTTGTGGACATCTACAATTGTTCTTCTAGTTTTCAAAAATGCTCTCTCCAAGATAATTGGTATTCATGGTTCGCTTCATAATCCAAAATGATAAAACCTGCTGGGTATATGAACTTGTCCACTTGAATTAGAATATCTTCTATTTTTCCTTCTAGATGAGTGAAAGATCGGTCTGTTAGTTGGAGGATGACATTTGTTGATTGTATAAGACTTGTCTCTTCCATGAGACGTTTTGATAGTTTTTCCACCCTGAATTATAGTCTTTGAGAAGGGATTATTTTTTAGATGCCTTATTAGCTTGATTCTTCACATAAAAAATTGATGTTAGATTACTAGACGTTAATCAAAACTTTGTTCTTCTCCACAATATACACAAGATTCAGCTGCTGTTTGGGTCATTACAACAGCAACTTGGACGGGTGCTTTATTCATGGAACCTTCTCCCAATGCTAGATTTTGTAGAATATTAGTCACCGAAGCTAATTAAGCGTTGATAGAGGATAAAGCATCAACTTCAAGTACTCCTCAAGTCTTCTTTTCTGGATTGCTTCTCACATCAGCCAATTGACAATTATTAATCAAGCGTTGATTGCCAATTGCTCCCCATGAACAACTTCATCATCATACTGTGCGCGTCCCCGCTCATCATCATTAGTGGAGAATTATCCCGATATATATGAACACACAAAATGCACGAGATCCCCACAGTTTTCATTTTTAAATCATTTTTAAGACACAACACTATACACCATTCACTTATTATTCTAAGTAACATGCATGCATTGGCATTCATATATTCATCATCATTAACATTAACTAGGGTTGTGTCTTTGAAAACTTGTCGTCATAATGCATTGTGGCATTTAATACATGCACAACATCTTAATATGGAAGATTGTCATATTAAGGCATTTTATCATCATACGTCTCATCATCTTATTATTATGCATCATCGTCATCATGTCAACATCATGTACATCATCACATCATCATATAACATCAACACATCATCATTTAATGTCATCACATCATCATATAACATAAAGCATAAATGACACGTGCAAGGGCCACTGGACACGTGTCGTCATACATAAGACAAGTCTTCCGACCGAGCCGACAAAAAGACCACTTACCTGATTAGCTTAAGTTGTTGTCATAAATTTATCGTTAATGAAAGTTTGATTCTGTCTTTTGAAATTCAAGTTAACCTACGTGTGCTCATAACATCAGTTTCAAGTTCGAACTTTCATGTAACAAGTTTATAGACGGAGTTAACCATTTTTCTAGACGATATAAGCTACTGTCATATAAAAGAATTTGATGAATTTATTTTATGTTAGAGTATTATCTGCTTTCTAGTCCTATGGTATTTCAAATTCAATTATTTTTCCATGGTTTATCCTTTATAATTCTTATTCTTAGAAGCTAAGTTGTGTTTGACCCTAGACATCAAAATTGACAATTCTATTCCCCTCCTTTTTCTTTTAATTTTATTAACAATTATCTTTATCCCATTTTAATCCAACAATAAAAGGCTTCCATTTTTTATTCTCCTTGCTTTTAATTCTTTTTGTAACTATCTTTCAACAATTTTAATGATTTTTTTTTCTCTGCTTGTTTTTTTCTTTTTTTCTTTTTTATCTTTATTCAATTTTAATAGATTCTTCTTTTTTTACCATTTTAATGTTGTTGATCATGATTTTCTAAAATGATGGTAAAAATCTAAATAATTGAAATAGAGTAAAAGAGATAGAAGATCTAAATTTTTTTTTTCTCTCTCTCAATTAAACCGGTATAAAGTCTTGTTGTTTTCCTTTTTCTCTCTCACATTAAATCTTACTATTTTTTCTTTTCTTTTTATGGCCGATCAGTGATCATTATGTTGTTAGAGGAGGTGTTGCAATAAAATAAAATAAAGGTGAATTTGAACTTAAAATTCTCCTTTTATTTTTTTTACATTTAATTTGATCGAAATTGTAAAATAATAATAATAATAATAATAATAAATCAAAATTATTGTAATTTTAAAACTATAATATTTTTTCATCCAAATATTATTACAGAAGTTCTCTTCAATAAATTAAAAATATTAATACTATTTTTGAAAATTTATGAATATTTTTAAACGTGAAATAAAGTTGTATTTATATAATGATAAACCTATTATTAAAATAAAAGTAGTGATCATAAGATTTGTATGTTACATTATTAAACAGCTTGAATTAAAAATGTTCATCTCTTATTGAGAATATCTCTCTCATCAATAGTTTATCTTCTCTAGCGCTGTTGATCTTCTGTACAGTCTTCACATCACTCCATTGGTTGCGGCGGAGGGGGTGGAGAGGGGAAGAGAAACGCCGCCGGGGGTGGCGGAGAGGGGAAGAGAAATGCCGCTGGAGGTGGAGATTTAAATAAGTTTCGCGTAGGTGGTGGCGGAGAGGGGAAGAGAAATGCTGCCGGGGGTGGTGGAGAGGGGAAGAGAAACGCCGCCGGAGGTGGAGATTTAAAGAAGCTTTGCGTAGGAGGTGGCGGAGAGGGGAAGAGAAATGTTGCCGGGGGTGAAGATTTAAAGAAGCTTCGCACAGGAGGTGGCGGAGAGGTGAAGAGGAACGCCACTGGAGGGGGCAGAGAGGGGAAGAGAAATGTTGTCGGGGGTGAAGATTTAAAGAAGCTTCGCACAGGAGGTGGCGGAGAGGTGAAGAGGAACGCCGCTGGAGGGGGCGGAGAAGTGAAGAGGAAAGTAGAAAGAGATCTACGGGAATGGTTCAGGTCCGATGATGAGTCAGCAATGGCAAGAAATGGATGAGAGAAAAGTGGAAAAATGAATAGCATAAATAACACTAAATCATTCATTTTTTGTTGTTTTTTTTTTATGTTTGGTGATTATAAAGATGGTATGAAGATCCACACCCAATCTAAAAAAATTTATAGGAATAATATACCTTTTCAAATAGTAAATACTAAATTTGTTTTTTAAGAAATAGTAAAAAAAAAAAATAAAGAAATTTAAATTAAAAAAATAGTCTAAAGTTTGGGAATGAGTTGTGAGGGTGGAGAGTTAGATGAAATTTCATTATAACTAGATTTCAAATTAAATGAAAATATTTTCATTCTAGAATTCAAATTAAAGTTGGATGAAGTTTTTCTAAAATAAAATAGATTAAAATGGTTAGATATCTTTTTTTATATAGCATAATTAGTTTCCCAAAATCATTTGTTACCAATAAATTAGTCACCAAGAGGCGTATCCCAACGGGACCAAATCCAACAACATCTCCCAAAACGCCTCCATTGGGTCTAGGAGTTGAGAGGCGTGTCCCAACTGGCCAAAAACCAACAACATCTCCTAAAAGCCCTCCCTCAAATTTAGGTACCAATAAGCCTGTCCCAATAGGACCAAATTCAACAACATTCGTGAAACACCTCCATTGGGTCAAGGCACTAAGAGTCGTATACCAACTGGCCCAAATCCACCAACTTCTCCTGAAAGCCCAGCCTCAAGTTTAACCAACAAGTGGCGTGTCCCAATAGAACCAAATCCAACAAGATCTCCCAAAACGCCTCCATTGGGTTTAGGCACTAAGAGGCGTGTACCAACTGACCCAAATCCAGCAACATCTCCTGAAAGCCCTCCCCCACATTTAGGCACCAAGAAAAATGTCCTAACAAGACAAAATTCAGCGACATCTCCCGAAACGTCTGCATTGCCTCTAGGCACTAAGAGGCGTGTACCAAATGGCCCAAAACCAGCAACATCTCCTGAAAGCCCTCCCTCAAGTTTAGGCACCAAGAGGCGTGTCCCAATTGGACCAAATCTAGCAAAATCTCCCGAAAAGCCTCAATTGGGTTTAGGCACCAAGATGCGCATTCCAATTGGCCCAAATCGAGCAACATCTCCAAAAAGCCCACCATTAAATTTATTATGATGCCTCCTAACAGTAGCAAGCTTAATTAGGTTCTCGATGTATTACAAAGCCTCCTAATGAGATGATTCAACTTTAGGGTGACAGACTCTAATAATGGGCGTAAAATAGAATAATTTAGTCTTAAAATCTTTTTATTCTAAAACTTTGATAATAATATTTCTTTACCTTATATTCAAAATCTCCATTACCTATGAGCATATAATTTTAATTCTACCTCATTGATTAACATTTATAATTTAACAATTATGGACATAAATATAAAAGTTAATTGGAGAGACTTCAGCTTTTCTCCAAAAAAAGAAAAAAAAGAATTAAAGGGTAAAAAAGTTAGAATATTTTTTAATATGACAGCACATACAATTTATGAGATATTATTGAGATATTTTTAGATAATTTTAATTTTACTTTCATATATAACTAATATAAGTCCCAAATAAATGAAGAAAAAAAAAAGAATACGTTAAAAAAACCTCACCCCACACTTCTCTCCATAAGGTCTCATCCCTTTTCCAAACTATCTCTTGTCAACCAAGTCGTGGTCATGCTAGAATAGGCTACAATATAGGTTTTGCAAAAATAACCTCTCACACCTGAATATCAAGTTATGCAAAAAAGAAACCGAAGTTAAAATTTGAGGAAGAAAGGCATTTTATGATAAAAGCATATACAAAAAAAAAAAAAAATGTCTAAGATTTGAGGGAGAAAGGCATTTTATGATAGAAGCATATCTAAAAAAATATTAGATTGCTAAGCTATATATTAGATTTTTTTCTTTTCTTTTATTTAATTTTATTTTCAGAAAACAAGGCAATTATAGCTTAGATCTTCCCCTACCACCATTGCAATTAGGTATATTATGTAGATTATCACACTCAAGAATTTTTTATAGATATTTTATTTAAAAACTAAAATATATTCACTCTTAGAATTGGAAAATGCTTCCACATACAATATTTAAAGTAAACCAGGTGAAAACATATTTAAAAATAAGGTTTAGCAACACCTAAGTAGAGTCAACCATGCATGAGTTATTTATCTTTACCTCAATAACATGGTAAACATCATAAGTGACTTCACTCTTAGAATTGGAAAATGCGTGCACATACAATATGTATCATGATTGGTGGGGCCTAATTTTTTATAATTGTTTTTTGGGTTCTACTTTCTCTTTCGAGTAGGGTTGGGTGAACCCACTAGGTGGGCTCGTTAACATATTCCCTAAGTTTGACTATGGGCTAGCGTGCTCACGCTTCTAAAAACCAACAAAAAAGAGGAGAACACGAATAATATCGAGGTATATGTATTCATTCATAACATGTTAGAGAACTAATTCATAATCATTGACATACAACATGCACGAAATCTCAAAATAAAAATCATGGTTCAATGAGATGCTGCATATAATATTTCCATACTTATCATGAAGTAAATTACAATGAGACGTATGCACAAGAAATATATGTTTTGTCATTTCGCTTCTCCTCCAACATTTCTCTTCCTCGGCAAATTTTTTTGCTCAAATCATAGATATCATCAAAAGTACCATTTAGGGTCACTTGACAATTTTAAAATATATAAAGAATGTTCTAGTTCATGCAATGTTCGGGCATCTCACGCTCGCGCTTCCTTTTTTCTTTCATATTAAGGTCTTCGGCATATTGTGCACTTACGACTTCTCCAAATACCATGTCATGGAAGTTGAAGCGTCCCGTTTCAATCCCCAACAACTTCTCCAAATACCATCATCGGTTGAATCCATCGAACTCACATTAATGGCCCAAGTCATTTGAAGTCAGGTGAGACAACATGAATCCCGAAAGTTTTTTTTCCTAATTTATCAATTTTCTCTAAAAGAACTTTGACGATTACAATATGCTACCTTGCTACAAACATATCATTATTAGATAGTAAATTGTTTAAAGATGGAAATATATTTACTAACAGCTATTACTACATTTCTCAATTATTTATTTATTTATTTATTTGGTGCGTATGAAAGACTAATCGAATTTTATATAAATAAATAATATTTTTAACAATTATTATATTAGTAAATTTTAGATAATTAATGGTGGGTAGTTAATTTATTTTTTATTAATTCAAATTATCAAATTTTAGGATTTTGAGTTCAAGGAAGAAAATAAATATATAAATGAGGAAAGAGAAGAAGATTTCGAAACATAGGCTAGAGAAAGAAAATAGAAAACGATTAACAAAAATAGACCATTATTAATATGGGAATAGAATTAAAAAATTTATTTTATTTTATTTTAATTCTAATTCTATTTTTAAGAAAGGTGAGCACTTAGATCTTCTCCTTGAAATTATAGCCTAGATCTTTCCTATTTTTATTGCAATTATGTATCTTCCCTAATTTCTTGCAACTGCGTATCTTCTCTAACAAAATTAGGCAATGGGAATAAAATTAAAATTTTTCTCTTCTTTTATTTTAATTCTGTTCTTAGAAATCACACCAATTATGTATCTTCAACAATTCTATATCTTTCCAAATTTTGTTGCAACATTTAGGCAATAGAATTAAAGAATAAAACAAAATAAAATTACAAAAGACAAGAAACTATCATACATGTTAAAACAATTCTATCTAAATAATAAATAGTTAATGGAATGATATAGATATATAAATAATATTCCAAAACTTTACTTCTACAAAAACTCTAATTTTCACATAAAATCTAACACATCTAAATTTGTCAAAACTTGATCTGGGAGGATTCCTAAAGCACAAATAGTGACTCAAAATAAAGGTAACATTGCACTTTCAGATTTAAAATTATATGGAAATATTTTTAACAAGATTCTAAATTAGATGAAAATATTTTCATTCTAGAATTAATATTAAAATTGGGTGAAATTTTCCTCAAATAAAATAGATAGAAATGATTAGATGTATTTCTTACCAGACATAATTAGTTTCCAATCATTATAAACAGTAAATTGTTTAAAGATAGAAATATATTTTACACAACAACTATTACTAAATTTCTAAATTAGTTGTTCACAAAGAGATTATATAAAGTTGTGATTTCATAGTTATAATACTTGTGTGTGGAAAAAATGGGTTTGCTTAAAGATGTCAATATAGTTTATGCCTTCTTGTTGATCTCTCTAGTTGTTATTTTGTCCAATCTCAATGGTCTCGAGGCAAAGTGGAATGAGAGTGACAATGTGCTTTCTTTGGGTCTCAAAAGACGTGTACCAACAGAACCAAATCGAGCAACATCTCCTAAAAGCCCTCCCTCAAGTTTAGGCACCAAAAGGCGTGTCCCAACTGGACCAAATCCAGCAACATCTCCCGAAACACCTCCATTGGGTCTAGGAACTAAGAGGCGTGTACCAACAAGCCCAAATCCAGCAACGTCTCCTGAAAGCCCTCCTTCAAGTTTAGGCACCAAAAGGCGTGTCCCAACTGGACCAAATCCAGCAACATCTCCCGAAACGCCTTCATTGGGTCTAGGCACAAAGAGGCGTGTCCCAACTGGCCCAAATCAAGTAATATCTCCTGAAATCCCACCCTCAAGTTTAGGCACCAAAAGGCGTGTCCCAACTGGACCAAATCAAGCAACATCTCCCGAAACGCCACCATTGGGTCTAAGCACCAAGAGGCGTGTACCAACTGGCCCAAATCCAACAACATCTCCTGAAAGCCCTCCCTCAGATTTAGGCACCAAAAGACGTGTCCCTACTGGACCAAATCCAGCAACATCTCCCGAAATGCCTCCATTGGTTCTAGGAACTAAGAGACGTGTACCAACGGGCCCAAATCCAGCAACGTCTCCTGAAAGCCCTCCCTCAAGTTTAGGCACCAAAAGGCGTGTCCCAACTGGACCAAATCCAGCAACATCTCCCGAAACGCCACCATTGGGTCTAGGCACTAAGAGGCGTGTACCAACTGGCCCAAATCCAGCAACATCCCTTGAAAACCCTCCCTCAAGTTTAGGCACCAAAAGATGTGTTCCAACTAGAGCAAATCCAGTAACGTCTCCCGAAACGCCTTCATTGGGTCTAGGCACGAAGAGGCGTGTCCCAACTGGCCCAAATCCTGCAACATCTCCTGAAAGCCCTCCTTTAAATTTATTATGAGTCCTCGTGGTAGTAGCGAGTTTAATTATTGTCTATAAAGATGTATTACAATGAGGTCTCTAATGTTCTATCTTCTATCTTATGAGATGATCCACCCATATGACAAGAGACTCTAATAATGGGCGTGAAAAGAATAATTTAGTCGTAGAATCTTTTTAATCTAAAACTTTTATAATAAGATTTCTTTACCTTTTATTCAAAAGCTACCTTAACGAGGAAGATATAATTTTAATTTCTACATCATTCATTAACATTATATAATTTAACAATCATCGACATAAATTGTAACATCCGATCTCCGACGAGAAACTGAAAACCTAATTTTTTCGCTTTAAGTTGAAGATCCAACATTTTATTGAGGATCTTAGAGACCGAATTTTGAGAAGAGGTAGAAGAGAAAAATGCTTAGAAATATCTCTGAAACCCACAAAAATATAAAAAGAAAAAATTGTCAAACTCAACTAGATCTCTTCACAAATTAGAAAAATGGCCATAAGGAGTCCTATTCCATCCGAGATCTCTTCTAAAATTCTTCACAGAACCTATAGCCTAATAAATTAATAATAATTATAATTAAAAAAAAAGTAACCCATCCTTCTCTCTCCACCAATTTCTCACATCTCTATCCCCAAATTTCTCTCTGAATGACTAGTCTGCATAGAAAAAAAAAAATAGTAACTTATTGCCAACCTCTCTCCTTTGATCTCTCACCACTCCTTTCTTAAGATCTAAAAAAACAAACGGATCAAAAAAAAAATTAAGCACATCTAAGGGTAGAGATTAAACTATAAGAATTTTGTATGAGTTTTAGGAAATGTCATAGCCATTTTTAAAGAGGAAGTAAGAATTCATTAAAAGAAATTGACTAAAACAAACTATGAAGAAGGAAATAACCGAGATGAAAAGTAGGGATGTACATGGTCTGAGTTGGGTTGGGTTGGGTTGAGAGATTTTTTTGACCAACCAAAAGTTGGGTTGGTTGGATTGATAACCCAACCCAACCCGAAAATTTTCAAACCAACCCAACCCAACCTGAAAATTTTCGGGTTGGGTTGTCAGGTTGTCAACTCTAAAAAAAAATTTAAAAATTTATTTATCCACATTTCATAATTATTCCATAGAATTTTAGGTAAAAAAATATTAAAAGTTCAACAAACACAAATCAATCTATAATAATTAAAAAAAAAAAAATTATCAACAATAACAAGAGAAAATTGTAACATTTAACATAATTCAAGGTTATTATAGAACTAAATACAACTAAATAGGGATCTTAAGGAAATGATAGATCATCAAAATAAAAAAAACAATAAAAATGATTAGTTTTAAGAAACAGTTTTATGTGTTAAAGAACTCCTAAATTAATTAAGAATTCTCTCATGAATACTAAAAGTTGATCCAGAAGCTATAGTAAACACAATAGAAATATACTAAACAACTTTTGATAAAATTATTTATTTAAATTCATTTACTTTCCACCAAGTCGAATGAGAAAAATGATAGATGGAAAGTAAAATGAATTCTAAAGTAGTTTTCCAATCAACACAAGTATAGAAATTCCGAGTTTCAAAAAATTGATTTAAGAATACTAAGAAAGCAATATGCTTTAAAATTAAGCATTGTACGATAAAACGATAGTGTTAGGATGACTCTAAAAGTAAGGATGATGATAGATTGATAGAACGATAGTGTTAGGATACGTTCCTGTAAGAATATGACTAAGGTACGTTCATGTAACGATATGATTATGATAGATATAAGAATGTTAAGGCTATTGATAAGTTAGAGAGCGATATGACAACAAAATGTTTAAGATATGATATGATTATGATATGATATATGAATGACGGATATATATATATACATATACATATATTTTGTGATTTGATATGAAAATGATATGAAATATGTTATGGTACGAGATATGTGATAATTGACATGTTTATGATATGATATATTGTGATGCGATATGTTATGGTATGATATGTAAATTATGAAAATTGTTACATCTGAAAGCATGGAATGCTATGATATAATATATTTATGTAATTTGAATGATATGATGTGATTGACATGCAAAACGACGGACTAGCATGAAATACAATTTCGACATATGCATAAAAAATATGTGAAATGATATGAGAAATGATATGATATGTACGGAATGCTAGCGGGGTTGTATTAAATGATAATAAAAATAGAAAAATGTTGGGACCTCATTTCTTATTGTGTGTTCATGCATTGAGGATACCTCTTACCCTTCATGATAGTACAGACGTGTACGTTATGAGGCAGAAAAATAATCAATATGGTTATCATAATGCTACGATGACCAAGCAGAAAAACGTTCATTATGTTTATCATAATGCTACGACTGTTAGGCAGGAAAACAAACATTATGTTTAACCTAATTTTGTTGTGCTGGTTACTAGTTCTAACGGTGTCCAGTTTAAGTAGATCCTAGAGTATGCTCGCACGACATGGAAAGTGGCCCAACGGTGTGCGAACTGACTGGTGAGTCCATACTCGCACGTATGGGCTGTGTGTAGAGTATGTGGTACAAGTCCAAGTTACTCGTTAGGATAGTACCGAAGGAAAATAGACTGAAAAGACAGGTCATTACATTGGCATGTTCTTGAATTTTAACCTCATATTCTCTCAAAATTAATTAACCATCTCCTAGAATATTGGGTATCTAAATGGGAGGATTTTTATCTAAATTTGTCCAGCCTTATTGGGGAGTTTTCATAAAGCACAAATGGTGACCCAATAAATATAGTAAAATTTTAGTGAAGTAAAACACATATTTAAAGCATATGTACTTACCTATTATGTATATATTTAAATTATATCAAAATAGAGTTTATACATAATTTTTTAGAGAAAAATGGAAGGTAAATCTCAATTTTTATTTAAAATCTTAGAAGATTATATTTTTGTTGTTTTAGAAATCAAGGGTAATATTCATTGAGACAACTCCTCCCCCAAATATCTCCCCTCAATTCAATACCTACTGTGACTGACTATTAGACAATTTTGCTAAAAAGAAAAAAAAAACAAAAAATAGTAAATTTCATAAAAGAGATATTGTTATTCTTTTAAAAAGAAAATGAAACGGAACAGTAAAAGTATAATTTATTCTAACTTTTATAATACGATTTGTTTACCTCTTATTCAAAAGCTCCCTTGCCTATGAAGATTAACATTATATAATTTAACAATCATGGACATAAATTGTAACACCCGATCTCCCATTGGAAAGATGTATCTTCTCATTGATATTGATATCTTTTAAATAGGATACAAGCTAGCAACAAAGGAAAATATAAAATAATTAAATACTGAAAATAAAATAAAATATACGATAAATCAAATCATAAATAAAGAATATTAAGTTATAATATTTAATTTATATTTTATAAATAATATATACTCTAAATATTATATCTCAATAAACCCAAAACCTAATTTTTTTTCCAAGTTGAATTTCCAGATTTGATTTAGGGACCAAATTTTGAGATGGGGTAGAAAGACAAAATTTTTTAGAAATAGAAAAATATAAAAAGAAAAAAAAAATGGTGGAAAATTAGAAAAATGGTCAAGGTCAACCCCAGTCGAGATCTTTTCAAAAATTAGAAAAATAACCACAAGGAGTCCGATTCCAGTCGAGATCTCTTAAAAAATCCTTCACAGAACCTATAGAAAGCATTCTACACCATTGAATCGTCCAAAACCGTCAAGGAACGAAGAAAATCCATATGTAAGTTCTTGAATCGTTGTTTTCAGATTTTCCTCAGATCTGTGAGAAATATTGAGCATTAAATTCTGAAATTTGAGCATATTAATCTAGAGAGGATTTGACTCATAATCCGTGAAGGAAGTTCTGATCGATTAAGATTGGAAATAGTAGTTCTGGAGTTCGTCAAAGAATGTAGGTATTGATGTTTCTTGATAACTTTGGATTGAGCTAATTATCACCGTGATTAGAAATAAATTACAATAAAAATACCTACTTGTAGACAAATATAAACTCTACAAATCTTGTGAAAGAAATAGAAAAATGCAAAGAAAATGGTAGATAATCGATTTTCTGGAAAATCGCAGAGTTGAGAGGAAAAAGACGAATGGCAGAGGGACGCATGTCAGGCAGGGAGAGGTCTACGCGTCGCCGGAAATGAGGATGCGTGTCACGCGTGCATTGATTTATAAAAGATTAGGAAAATACTACGTCGGGTAGGATTAGAAGACCGATACTTGCTCCAGACACGAGAACCCGCATGTAAACACAAGGTTCGTCAACATTCTGTTTAAAGCCACATAAGATTTGATCGCAGTATCAAACCTTATATTCCATGATCGAGATGCTTGCTTCAACCCATAAATGGATCTTTAAAGCTTGCAAACCTTTTGCTCGTGACCCTGTTCAATAAACCCCTCTGGTTGAGCCATATAGATACTCTCCTCAAGATTGTCGTTTAGAAAGGCAGTCTTGACATCCATTTGCCAAATTTCCTAATCATAAAATGTGGCAATGGATAAGAGTCTTTTAATCGATTTAAACATAGCAACAGGAGAGAAGGTTTCTTCATAGTCCACCCCGTCTCTTTGGGTATAACTCTTTGCTACAAGTCGAGCTTTAAAGGTCAGTACCTTATCAGTTTGGTCTCGTTTCCTCTTATAGATCAATTTGCAACCCATAGGTTGTACCCCATTTGGTTGATCTACAAGTTCCCAGAATGACTGAACTGAAGTACATAGAATCCATTTCAAGATTCATGCCTTTGATCCACTGATCTATATCTTCATCATTCATTGTCTGTTTATAGGTCAATGGATCCTCAATGCCATCATCGGGTATGATGACTTGAGTTTCTGCCAAACCCAAGTAATGATCGGGTTGAGTTATAACCCTCCCACTACGTCGAGACATTCTCAACTCTTGAGAAGAATGTGATTGACCAGAAGTGTCAGCTTGATCAACAACTCTTGTTGTTTTATCAGTAGTTTCTTTAAAAATCTCACTTAATACTAGTTTGTTGCGAGGTTGATGATTTCTTACGTGGTCTTCCTCTAAGAATGTAGCGTTTGTTGATACAAATACTCTCTTTTCTTGAGGGTCATAAAACAAACCACCTTCCGTCTCTTTGAGGTATCCTACGAATAGACATAATTTTGAACGACGTTCTAATTTCTTGGGGTTTTGCACACATGTGTTGGACATTCCCAAATCCTGAAGTGACGTAAACTACCTTTACGCCCTTTCCATAACTCATAAGGTGTTTCTGAAACACTCTTAGAAGGAAACATGTTCAAAATGTATGTAGCAGTCTCCACTGCATATCCCCAAAACGGATCAGGTAATTGCGCGAAACTCATCATAGACCGAACCATGTCTAACAGAGTTTTATTTCTCCTTTGTGATACACCATTTTGTTGAGGCATACCAAGGGCTGAGAGTTGAGACCTTATTCCATGTTCTATCATATAGTCTTGAAATCTTAAGTCCATATACTCTCCACCTCGATCTGATCGAAGTTTTTTAACAGTTTTACCTAATAGATTCTCAACCTCAGTCTTATACTCTCTGAATTTTTCAAAAACTTCGAACTTGTGATGCATTAGGTAAAGATAGCCTTACCTTGAATAATCATCAATAAAACTGATGAAATATTCATACCCTCCTCGTGCTTTGACATTCATTAGACCATAAAGATCTGTATGCACGAGTTCTAAGGTTTCTTTAGCTCTATAACCTTTTTCGAAAAACGGTCGTTTAGTCATTTTACCCTCAAGACAAGACTCACATGGAGGTAAAGAGTTGTCTTCTAACTCATTTAGAAGTCCTCTTTTAACCATCTCTCAATCCTATTGAGATTAATGTGGCATTGTCTTAAATGCCAAAGATAGATATTAGAAAAATCTTTTATCATTTATTTTGAGTTTCAACTGTTTTAAAAAACACCTCGGTATTTAAAATAGCTTTTGTTTCGCTCGGTTTTAACATATATAAGTTGTTTTCTAGTTTTGCAGAACAAATATGAATACCTCTTTTGCAAATGAACAAGAGATAGATATTAGATTTCTTTTCATTTCAGGAACAAAAAGTACATTATCTAATATAATGAATCTATCTCCAAAAAATAATTTTAAATTTCCTACCGATCTTGCTGAGACAACCTCTCCTGTTCCAACCCTGAGTGTTATCTCGCCGTCCGCAAGCATTCTCTAGGAGCTAGTTTCCTGGAAAAAAGAACAAATATGATTAGTGGCCCCTGAATCTAGTGCCCAAGTTGAGTTATCATACTCTACTAAACATATTTCTACAACGAGTAAATCATATTTACTTTGTTGTGTCTTTTCTGCTTTCTTCTCTACAAGGTATTTTGGGCAATTTCTCTTCCAGTGCTCATTTTCGTTGCAATGGAAACATTTTCCTTTATCTGCTTTTTGAACCTTGTGTTTGCGGTCAGTAGGAATCTTATTTTTTCCTTTACCCTTCTTCTTCTTCATCAAAACACTTTTAGAAGTTGAAGGTCCAGACTTATTTTTTGAGGACGATCCTCGTAGTAATTTCTTAGAGATAGCAACATTTGCTTCTCCTTTTTGTCCCTTGTTCGTTAAGAGGGACTAATAAGTCTGTAGCTCATTGAGAAAAGCAGTCAAGTTATATTCTATCTTGTTCATTATCACATTTGTGCGGGACTGCCTTGACTCTTCTCATCAATGACAGCTTCATTTTCTTCTGCCACATTGAAATGGACCATCATGTCCAGGACATGTTCTCTAATAGAGGTTCTTTCCTTCATACGGCAGTTGTAAATGTATTTTATGACGTCATGTCTAAGGGAGAAGGACGGTTGTCCAAACATCCCTTTCAGAGATTCCATAATCTCTTTAGTAGTACCAATGACCTGGGGTTTGCATTTGACCTGGGGTTTGAAGGAAATTCCTCAATTAAAACAAACCTTAAATCATAAATTACAAGTATTATGTTTAGGTTTGATTTTCAAGTGCGTAATTGTCGCCGTTTAATTTCTCAGAAGCGAGTAATTGTACTATTGAGTTTGTCATGCTGTGATATAAAGAAAATTCTATTATTGATTTGACTTAATCGTGTTTAATCCAATCAGGTTTAGCAAATGTAATAATGTACCCAAAAATTATTAATTTGCAACGATACTTTAGTGAGTTAGAGCAACTGTTACTGAGGGGCAGTCAATCACTCCTTCACTAAACCAAGACATTCTTGACTGAAACACTAATCCCAGAATAACTTTTGTTCCTATTGTGTTTTAGTTATCTCTATTTTGGTAAAAAAAAATATACTAACTCTTAGTAATTCTTCGTAAGTGTGACCCACCATTTTCAGACCTCAGAGATCGGTCCCAACAATGCTATCGAATGAAAAAGCCAAAGTTGGGAATGGACCTAAGAAATCCTATCCATTTCTGGAGTTTGCGTCGTTTCGACTCCCATGTTACGACCCTCTGAATGGGTAGTTGCTCTAGGACAACATGCAGGCGAAACATGGGAATCTCACGGTGCAACCTAGTGGTGGAGACTATAAGACGTGTTGATATACTTCCTTCTCCCACTTACTATAAATACTTTCTCTATTCACCTTGTTATTAACTCATGCAAATACCTTCCGAATGGAGGACGTTCTCAGGGCAACACAAGGCTGAGCATGAATCTCACGGTGTGAATGTTTTAGAGAGGGTAAAAAGAAAACGATGTATCTCATATTCCTTTTTCCTCCCACTAAGTATTTTAGACGGTTGGGTATACTCATTACTTAGGTATATTCTGGCTAATTAAATATAACATAAGCCTAGGTGATTTTTCTAAAATTTACATCACTCAAGCATGCTCATAAAACTAGGCTAACTAAGCTCAAGTATTTGTCCGATCTCCAAGTAGTAAGTGTTCCGTAAATCGTCAACTTAAGTACCTCCAGCCTTAGACAAGCTTGTGCCAGGTGAGCTTTCTTGTAACCGCAATTTTATAAGACATCGACCTATTTTAACTATTAAAATTGATCGTGCTTGGTTCTTAACCCTAAGTGAGCATGCACTTATCTTTATTATAGATTTTAACATCTATCTCGTTTTATGACGTTGAAAATAACCTATAACATCCATCTAACATGCTTTAGATAACAATTATATAATCATCCATTTCATGCAATAATATAACAATTTATATCTATCACTCATGGAACCCTAAACATGCATACTATACATTATAACACTTATAACATACTTGGAATGCATGAAACATGCTTAGCCTATGGTGGGATTTTAAATCTATATGACATACTTTATGCATATACATTTTCTATTTAATTAAAACATACATTAATGATGCATAATTAATTAAACACACTAAAGTGGATTGGTTTTGGCATTTTAAAGCAAGCAATTAACTAAATTATTACATTAATAATTAAAGATAACTTGAATCGCTCCCGAGGATCACGAACTGGGCGAACCAACCCTTAAAAACGTTGAACCGAACCCCAACGACAGAAAAAACACCCGAACCTCCTCTTCCAACTTCTTCTTCGGTTCAACTTGCTATCTCTTCCATTTTAAATCAATTACAATCTAAAATGGACTCTAATGACTCCATAAAAATTACAGACCTTTCTTCACTCATTAAAGCCCACACACATTAGGCTTGTTACAATAATGGTATCAAATGGAAGCATCAAAAAAAAAAAAAAATGCCAAAACCAAAAACATCCACTTTAACCACAAAATTTCATTCATGAAATAGTACCCACCATGCTCAAATTAATGCAAATAAAGTGCCTAAAACTTGCTTTGATACGAATTGATGGAGTTAATATAACACATGCGGAAGTAATTTGGATCTTATGCACTCTTAGAACATCAATTATTGTAAATAACTAACATGTTCAAGTATTAAAACTCAAGGTGTTTAAATACTAACCTTTTGTAGTTCAAATTCCTTTTTCCCCACGAACCGGTTTCGAACCACCACTAGCGTCCTCTCTACTATTCTCCGGCTTTAGAACAGAATTGTGGAATCCGATGAGTGACTAAACTTGGGAGGAATTTAGTATATATGAAGAGAGTGTGAGAGTTTTTCTCAAGGTTTTTCCAAGGGAGACCTTCCATGTACCTTGATCACTCTATTTATAAAGTTATGTTTGAATGTTCATGCAAATTTGAGATCACCAAATTTTGACACTCAAAATTCCACTCAAATGTTTGGGATTATGTGACAAGCATGCATGCTAGAGTTAACCAAATTTTGACACCTCAAAATTCCACTAATTCAAACATGGATTTTTCCATTAAATGAAGTCAACATTTTGACTTTCTTCATTTTAATTCAATAATTAATTTGAATAATTAATTTCAAATTAAAATAATATTAAATGATTAATTAAACAATTTAATTAATATTTAACATTAAATAAAATGTCAATCCCAATAAATACCGAAACATATTGATTATTAATCCCTATTCGTAATTAAAATATTTAAATCTTATTTAAATATCTCCGATTCTCTCTTTTTGTTTAATTCATAATTAAAACAAAAATGCGGTTAAATATATCGTATATATGTAGCGCATATTCCCTAATTTGAATTTGATCACTTCGAACTCACTCGTCAAACTATTCTATGGTTTAGTCCGATATGAGCTAACAGAGGGACCTAATGGACCTACTGATCATGGGCTCCAAAGATCCGAGATTAACTAGCTAAACTCATTAACCTTGTTAACCAACATTTGTCAACTACTAGGACACTCCACTATAGCCTAGTAGTTGCACTCCTCTCATTTTAGATATATTTCTGTCCATTTGATATAACCACGATTAGTAAGTCGATCCTTCACAGGTTGTTCGTAACTAGAGATTAGTCAATTTACCATTTTATCCCTAAAGTTACTCCTTGTTCCTTAAGTCTCACTAATTCTCTAATGAACAATTGATTTGTGGTCCAACAACCAAACCGAATCCCTCTCGGGCCAATGAGAGGGTGGGGCCCCTTGTTCAAGACTTGAAGTAAGTACTTAAGGGAACAACCTCTCTACTAACCCTAAAAGCGGGTAGAAGTGAATTCCATCTTACACCCTATGTCCCCAGCTATTCACCAAGTCTTACTCTTTAAATGGAAGGCTCATTTAGTCGGCGAACTCGAGCCACTCTCACCCATAAAAATCTAAGGATAATTTCGAATAAACAAGAGTTCATAGTTAACTCAGGATTATGATCGAGTTACCTAGGTCATCGAATGAAAAAATCAGTCTCAACAGTAAACGACATTATAAAGTGAGAGTGATTTTCTTCATGGTTCTAGGATAAGGTACTCAGCCTTATCCATGTACTATAGGTTATTTTGACTATATACTTTAACTTGATCTACTCTTATGTCTGTACATATAGTTCAAGTAATCATAATATATCCAGAAAATTCTTAGTTTATTGAATTTAGATTAATGATCATAAAATTCACTTTATTCAATAACGATATTTACTGAATAAACATCAATAATAACTTTATTGAAAATAGAATATGTCTTTGTTTACAAACTATGAGTTTTAGGATATAAAACCCAACAGGGAGGTGTTAGAGAGCTGCACTGTCACAGAGGGTTGTCGTTCCAGAGCCTCAGTCCGTTGTCGGTCTTTTAGAGTCTTTTGTATTTCATTTTATATTTGTAATTCCTTTTGTAATAATTTGAAACAAAACTTTCTCTCTCTTTTGTTTTAATTAAATGGTATTTTTATCTTTTACCTTACTTTTCTTTCCTCTTACTTTCTTTTTGTTTATTTGTAATTCCCTATTTTTAATCGGATCAAAGTCTAACTTTATTTAGGACCTAACAGCGAAGTTTCAAGAGTTTTGGAGCTCGTAATTAGCCAAAAAAAAATAAGCTTCGAAGGGCACGATTCATTCCCGTAAGTAACAACACGGATGAATTTATGAAGTAATACTTGTAGGGTACGCTTGGTTTTGCATGCATGCTAGAGCAAATTATCCCTAGGTGGCTAGATCTAAAGATCTTCTGTACTTATAAAGTTAAATTTATATCCGTTGGACTTGTAGCCTTTATGAGATTTAGTACTCGATGTTTGTATGCTTGCTGGACTATCTTTCTACTGCTTTTATCTGTTCATACTATGTGGGTGAACTGGAGGATTTGTGTATATGCGCTCCGGGTGTTGATGGATGATATTTCCCTGTTGAGCTTGTATGGCTGTATGTGTTGTTAATCATACATAAACTTATGTTGAATGATTAGGTGAACTTAAGATATGATTGATAAGTTGTAGTGTTGAGATATGCCTAGGGTGAACTCTTGTAGGGATTGAGTTGAGTTTAGTTAGGGGACCCTTCTGATGTGACAGTCTATGGTGTCGTGAGCGATGCTTAGAGGGAGAGACCCTTTAACACTAGACTGTTATGGACTTGGAAGTCTTGATTGATTGATTCCGAAAGCCAAGGCCCCTAACTAAATATTTTTAACTACCCTTGAGATTTAGAGTACCACATTAGAACCCTGAGGTGTAGAGAGATGATGATAAGCGCCAACAATGTTGGATTTTGCATAACTAGAGGTTCTTCTTGAATCCTTGCAAACGTTCACAAATAGGGTAGTGTACGTCCTACCTCCTCGTATACGTAAGCTTCTAAAATATAAATGTAAGCTCTTAACTCCTCGTATACGTCCTACACTTCCGTTGGTGGTTAGTTCCTATTGAATCATCTGACACCTTTGTTAGTATTTCACAAACATAACTAATTTTCAACTATTAAGCCACCGCGGAGCTAATTGAGCTGCTGGAGCCAAGGGCTTTTTGCGCCAAAAGCTGATATGTAGCACAATCAGGAGGCGATGAGAGTGCAAACGATCTCAGGTTGTCGGGGTGCAGTCACGGGTCTAGGCTAAACTTTGTTGTTGGGCCGCGGTTTGTTGCGGTGGGCCGAGGGTTAAATCGTTTGGCCAAGAGGGTTTGGGTTGTAGCTTCGAGTCGCTGGTGATGAATTAGGCCGAGGCGTGGACCGGGCTAGATCGAGGCAATGACTGTATTTGGGCCGAGGGGTTTTAGGTCGCTGGTCGAAGCTCGGGTCGGACTTCGTCTCCCTCACCCGATTACCAGAGAGTTTTCTGACAACTCGATCTCTCTCCTCGATCACGTCGTTCCGACATCCTTTTTCCTCCTTTTTTCTCCGTTTTCGAGTCTCCTCCTCCAAATCCCGTTTATGGTGTTTGTTTGGTTCGTAAGGGCCTAACACTCTCGGATCTAAGAGTATTCAGAAATCCGACTTTCTGTCTTCCTTACCCGACGGTGTACGACGTGTAAGCAACGTCGAAATCTATCCTCGGTGCGTGTAAAGGTCTTTAGGATTGTTTTTGTTGTGTAAATCAGAGGTTTTGACATGGATTTCGTAAGGTTTGGCTTCGCCGGAGCTTCGTTGGTTCTCTCTCTCTCTCTCTCTCTCTCCCCCTCGTTTTTCTCACTATTTTTCCTTCTTGCAGGTGTCTTGGAAGTGGCTGAAGGTCGGGTTTGGTTCTCGTGGTGATCCCGACTTCAAACGCGCTTCGTTGGTCGTGTGCAAACGAAAACTCCGATGTTCACCGAAGTTCTCGGTCTTGCCGACAACCGCAATTTTTTATTATTATTTTATTTTTTATATTTGATCCGTTAATTGATGATTTAAACTAAGATTTTGGGTGGTAAATTGTAACGACCCTATTTTCCTACTGAAATAGAGTCGCTACCATATGCATGACGTGCCCCTTTTTATGCCAAAACATTCATTTTAAATAGTTCATAAATGTCATGGACTTGTACATTAAAAATAAAATCCTTGAACCAAACCAACAATATTTAAGAAATGAAAAATAAACAAACTAACAAAAACTAGAAAGAAAACAATATCCTATATTAATCTAAGACTAATAAGTAAAATAAAAATGTAGCTACCCTAGTACCGGTTTCATGATCTCTAACATGACGACGCTATCATCTGTACAAGGGTGTCTTGCCTTTACCTAAAATGTAAAAGTTGTACATGACTCGAGTATTTTAAGAAAAACTTAGTGAGTAACTCATTATTGGGCTCATTGAATGCAATCACAGGCAAAATGGGATACCTATCCTTTTATCATAGCATATCATGGCCTTCGGCAGCTTTTCCATCCGGTTAAGTTTGAATATGTAGTACTTCTCTACACATTTCCCACACATGCGAGCATGGGTCCACTAGGCGAGCTTGCACGCTCCTTAGGCTGGCTTGTTGGACCAACACTCACTAACGGGCTTTTTGTGAAATAATAGAAAGGGAAAGGACCCTCAATACATCATGGTAACCATAATGTCATAAATCATATATCATAGTGGAGAAGTATCACATATCACACAAAAATGCATAAAGTCTCCATACCTTATGGTCATGACATAATATGTGAGGCAAAACAAACCTCCAAAACAAACTTCTAATGTTTATAGTAAATAGATTAATTATGCGTACATAATTCCTTTTAGTTTCCTATTATATAACTGAGCTTTCATAGCATTTTCTATATTAATTTCCTATTATATTACTTAGCTTCCATAGCATTTTCTATAGACGTTTATGCATTACAACATCCATATATCATATCATTTTTATACATCATGGCATGGTCATATTATAACGTCGTTTATCATGGTATGACATAACTTCTCATGGTGTAACATGACATAACATATCATAACGTAACATATCGATACATAGCATCGCATATCATTACCCAACATAGCTTATCGTCGCCTAATATCACATAACATAGCATGACATATCATATTATAACATAACATCACATGACATGATTTATCATAATGACATATCATATCATATCATATCATATCATAACGTCTCATATTATATCATCACATAACATCACATAGCATAACATACATTCAAGTATATTACTCATGCAGGAGTCACGAGACACATGTCATCATACATATGACAATTCTTCTAACCAAACTAACCGTGAAACCACTTACTTGGTTGGTGTAGAACAAAGTTACTAATTATTTTTTTCCAAATTGTTTTTTTTTTCCTTTTTTATATTGTTCATTTTTTTAATGGCTACAATTGATGACGTGATTTCTAGAACACATAATTTTTTTTTTTTTAATGAAATTGATATAATTTTTACGAAAATGAAGTATGAAAATTGACTTATTATAGTAAGATAAACATAACAACTCAACTAAATGACTTGATCACTTAAACAATTCACACTATTTTGTGATCTTACATGGCCACTTGTTTGGTTGGACTTAGCCGAAATTCTATCTAGCTCCAAATTTGCTTGCTTTCATTCTTTAAATTTGTTTTTACTTATACAGAGATTTCACCCATTTTGAACTTAAACTTACTTGTCTTAGTAGAAAAAATCGAATTTCACTTTTTCATTATTTCTAAATTATGTTTGATAGTAAAACTTAAATTAAAAATATGTCAATTTTCATGCTGATTGATCGTTCCATCCAAGTATTGTTTGTTATAATATTATATTATCTAGGTACACGAATAATAATAATTTATTATATCTTTCATTTTTCCTATCTCTCGGTTGTACACTCTATTTCTCCCCCTCTATTTTACTTTGTTAGGTTCACAATTATTTTTGCCAATTTTAATCAATTCTTAAATTACATAGACAATAAAAGATCGATTTCATGTCTCTCCCATCTTTTCCATTAAGAGTTTTAATGGATTCTTGAATTACACACAACAAAAGACAAAAGGAATTCCATATCTCTCATTGTTTACTTGTCTCGGTATTTATTCAATTTTTCTTAAATTTTGTTCACAATTATCTTTGACCAATTTTAAAAATTTTTGTGTGTTTCTCTAGTTTTTTTTATATGGTTTATCTTTGGCCAATTTTAATCAATTCTTATTTCTTTTTCACTATTTTAATGTTGGATTTTCATTTTCTATAACCAATAAAATGATAACAAAAATCTAAATAATTCCTATAAAAGAGAAGAAATTATGAACTTTTCTATTGATCTCCTCTTGTTAAATTGGATCTACTTTTCTTTTTCTCTTTCAAGTAAATCAGACTATCTTGTTTCATTTTTTACTAAATTTAAGGCAGAAATACTTTCATTTAAACATTCATAAAACGTCACCTTCATCTTAAAACACAGCTATTGACGTACGTGGTTTGAAAACACCTTTAAAAGACGACACAACAAAAGACTAAACAAAATAAATAAACATTTAAATTAAAGACATCTCATTCTAGCCTAAGTGTATGAAAATAAATACGACTACCCTATGCATGTTTCACGGTCTCAAGTTGCAATGCCGTCTTCAGCGGTACACGAATGTCTTGCCTTAACTTGAAACAGAAGTGGCTTAAGTATTTAAATACTATTGTGGCTTTAAATGCAAGAACATGTGAATGCAATGACAGGACCTATCTTTTCAGTCTATTTTCCTTCAGTACTTTTCTAACGGGTAACTTGGATGTGTACCATATACTCTACGCACAACCCATACGTGTGAGTATGGACTCACCAGTCAGTTCGCACACTGCTGGGCCACTTTCCTTGTTGTGTGATCATACTCTAGGAGCTACTTAAACTGGACACCGTTAGAATTAGTAATCATCACGACAACATTAGGTTAAACGTAATGTTTGCTTTCCTACCTGACAGTCGTAGCATTATGATAAACATAATGAACGTTTTTCTGCTTGGTCATCGTAGCATTATGATAACCATAATGATTTTTTTCTGCCTCGTAACGTACATGTCCGTACTATCGTGAAGGGTAAGGGGTATCCCCCAATGCACGAGCACACAATAATGCATGAGGTACCAACATTTTTCCATTTTCATTATCATTTAATACAACCCCGCTAGCATGTCGTACATATCATATCGTTTCTCATATCATTTTACATATCATTTATCATATCTTTTATGCATACGTCGGAGTTGTATTTTATGTTAGTTCGTTGTTTTGCATGTCAATCACATCATATCATTCAAATTACATAAATATTTCATATCAAAACATTTTATGCTTCGAGACTGAACAATTTTCATCATGTACACATCATACCATAACATATCGCATCACAAAATATCATATCATAAACATGTCAATTATCACATATCTCACATCATAACTTATTTCATATCATTTTCATATCCATCATTCACATGTCATATCATAATCATATCATATCTTAAACCCTTCGTTGTCATATCGTTCCCTAACTTATCAATAGCCTTAACATTCTTATATCTGTCATAATCATACCATTACATGAATGTACCTTAGCCATATCATTACAGGAACGTATCCTAACACTATCGTTCTATCAATCTATCATAATCCTTACTTTTAGAATAATTCTAACGCTATCGTTCTATCGTTCAATGTTCATAGACTATACATGTATTAGAGTAATTTTAAAGCATCATTTTAAGTATTCTTAAATGAATTTTTTTGAAACTCGGAATTTCTATATTTGTGTTGATTGGAAAAACGACTTTAAAATTCATTTTTCTCATTGAACTTGGTGGAAAGTAAATGAATTTAAATACATAATTTTATTAAAAGTTCAAAATATTTTTATGATTCTGATGTTTACCGTAGCGAAAATTCTTGATTGTTTTAGAAGTTTTTTAACATGTAAGACTGTTGACAAAAATAATTGTTGGATAAAAAATTAGTTTCTATAAATTTTAAAATTTTGTTATAAAATTGAGATAGTAATTATAAATTCTAATGTATTTATTATCTTTAGGTTGCAAAATTATTGTATCACAATTTTTTTTTTTTTTAATTCAGGCACTCAAACTTAAGTAAATCTATCTCAATGTATTTTTGCAATATTTTTTTATTTGATAGGTATAGTTTATTTAAACTAATCATTTTTATTGTTTTTTATTTTGATGATCTTATCTTTTCCTTATATTTTCTTTACTTATAGAGTAATCAATTCTCAAGAAGAAGGATAGGAATTTAGTTGTATTTAGTTATGTAATAAGGTTAATTATGTTAAAATGTTACAATTTTTCTCTCGTTATTGTTGATAACTATTTTTAAAATTATTATAGGTTGATTTGTGTCTGTAGGTGAACTTTTAATATTTTTTACCTAAAATTATATGGAATAATTATGAATTGTGGATAAATAATTTTTTTTAATTTTTGTTAGAGTTGACAACCCGATAACCCAATCCGAAAGTAGAGGGTTGGGCTGTGAAAATTTTTGGGTTGGGTTGTGTTACCAATCCAACGAACCCAAACTTTTGGGTTGGGTAAAAAAAAAAATACCCAACCCAACCCGGACCATGTACACCCCTACTTTTTATCTCGGTTTATTTCCTTCTTCATAGTTAGTTTTAGCCAATTTTTTTTAATGAATTCTTACTTCCTCTGTCCAAATGGCTACGACATTTCCTAAAACTCATACATGGTCCAAAAAGGAAGATTACTTAACTCATACATTTCCTTACCTCATACATTTCCTTACGCTCCTCAATGTCAAAATGCTCGATGGCATACCACACACCTTGTGCCTATAAGTCAACATGCATCTTTATCGACCATGCTGCGTAGTTACTCTTTTTGTGTAACGGGTACTGGAGCGTTGCACTCCCATCCTTTCCACTCTTTATCGTTGTCACTTCTCCTCCGATGAATTTATATGGTGACGACATTTGTTTCACCATCTTGGGAGCTCTAATTCCAAATGTTGGAAATAACCCATGGTCGAATATTTCAAAACAAATAACTGAAGTAGAACAATTTGAGAGGAGAGAGTTCTTGAATACAGGAATCTTAAGCTTTTATGCTTTTCAATTATTGTTGGGAAAATAACATACATATCATGAGTACTAAAAGTGGAGAAAGTACAATGATCTCCTAAACTTTCTCATCAAATTAAGAAATTGCTCACAAATCTTACTAAGTAAAGACTAATAATTTCCCTAAACAATTATCCTAAAATTAATGTAGGTTAATAACTTCTTTTTCGAAGTGGAACTGTTAAGGATATTTAGTAATAAATTATAGTTTACCATATATATTATATTTGATATTTTATTATAAGGCAAATATCTAATATTTGTCTTATTATCATAGGTATCTTTCTATTTATTGTTATTTCCATTTATTACTATTTCCATATCTTGTAATTTATTTGATTATAAATAAGACAACTTTCACACCATTTAGGTGTGGTGGATTAATCAAACATTCACATGGTATCAGAGCCCTCTCGGTTTAACAACCCCGATCCTTTCTTTTCAATGACTTTTGAATCCTCTAATCTTCTTCTCCACCACCCCTGCTAGCTTTGACGCCGTAGGGGCAGTCTTCATGGCTGCCGTAGTCGGAGCCGATTGATTACTCTTCGACTCCACCCTATTGACCTCCAAATCATCTTTCGTCATACTCTGTACATACAACCTCACCTTTTCCAACCAAATCGGTTTTCCCTTTGGCCAATATAGTCTCTCTCATTTTCTTCCCAATCAACCTTCATCCTTCACATAAACCCTAACCTAAACCTATCAACCTTTTGCAGAGATTTACCTTCGGAATTTGGGTGCCGCACTGGCCTATTCGCCAACCAAGTTGCCGCCGCCCTTCCTGCCAAAATTGGCTTCTTTGCCCGATGAGGCGACTCTTCCGACTGCCCTTCTCGCCAAAATTGGCTCCTTGGCTCAATGTGGCGACTGTTCCGGCTTCAACATTGTCTTTGTCCCCTACTCTAGGTTTCCCCTTCTACTTCTTGGGGTTAGAAATATTCTCACCAGAGCCAAGGCAGCATCGTCGCTAAGCGACAATCCCTCTTCATGGGTTAGACATATTCTCGCCGAAGCCAAGGCAGCATCGCCGCTGAGCGGCGATCCCTCTGCAATTTTTGATGGCCAAGAACCGGGTTGTTAGCATCTTCATGAAAAGTGTTTCTCAACCTCTTTGAATTTTTCAGATTCAAGCTTCACGTTCGTTTAAATCCGACGCTTAGCTTGCGGTGGGGTGTTAAGGATATTTAGTAATAAATTATAGTTTACCATATATATTATATTTGATATTTTATTATAAGGCAAATATCTAATATTTGTCTTATTATCATAGGTATCTTTCTATTTATTGTTATTTCCATTTATTACTATTTCCATATCTTGTAATTTATTTGATTATAAATAAGACAACTTTCACACCATTTAGGTGTGGTGGATTAATCAAACATTCACATGGTATCAGAGCCCTCTCGGTTTAACAACCCCGATCCTTTCTTTTCAATGACTTTTGAATCCTCTAATCTTCTTCTCCACCACCCCTGCTAGCTTTGACGCCGTAGGGGCAGTCTTCATGGCTGCCGTAGTCGGAGCCGATTGATTACTCTTCGACTCCACCCTATTGACCTCCAAATCATCTTTCGTCATACTCTGTACATACAACCTCACCTTTTCCAACCAAATCGGTTTTCCCTTTGGCCAATATAGTCTCTCTCATTTTCTTCCCAATCAACCTTCATCCTTCACATAAACCCTAACCTAAACCTATCAACCTTTTGCAGAGATTTACCTTCGGAATTTGGGTGCCGCACTGGCCTATTCGCCAACCAAGTTGCCGCCGCCCTTCCTGCCAAAATTGGCTTCTTTGCCCGATGAGGCGACTCTTCCGACTGCCCTTCTCGCCAAAATTGGCTCCTTGGCTCAATGTGGCGACTGTTCCGGCTTCAACATTGTCTTTGTCCCCTACTCTAGGTTTCCCCTTCTACTTCTTGGGGTTAGAAATATTCTCACCAGAGCCAAGGCAGCATCGTCGCTAAGCGACAATCCCTCTTCATGGGTTAGACATATTCTCGCCGAAGCCAAGGCAGCATCGCCGCTGAGCGGCGATCCCTCTGCAATTTTTGATGGCCAAGAACCGGGTTGTTAGCATCTTCATGAAAAGTGTTTCTCAACCTCTTTGAATTTTTCAGATTCAAGCTTCACGTTCGTTTAAATCCGACGCTTAGCTTGCGGTGGGGTGTTAAGGATATTTAGTAATAAATTATAGTTTACCATATATATTATATTTGATATTTTATTATAAGGCAAATATCTAATATTTGTCTTATTATCATAGGTATCTTTCTATTTATTGTTATTTCCATTTATTACTATTTCCATATCTTGTAATTTATTTGATTATAAATAAGACAACTTTCACACCATTTAGGTGTGGTGGATTAATCAAACATTCACAGGAACTTATTAACTCACAGTTATAATAAATTTTTTTAAAAACACACCTCTTTTATCTTACTGTTTTATTTATCATACTAAAGCATTTTACATTGGATTCCTAGTTCTTGCCCAAAAGATCTCTACTACATATTTGACAATGCATGATATATTACTCTACCTAATAAAACTCATGCCTCTAAGGTGCATGGACATCATTCAAAATTATATGCAGACAGCAAAATAAAAATAACCACAAAATATGGATACATGCTTCTAAGTAAGACATTAAGGTTGTAAAGGGTGTGTTCAAAGAATTTTCTTGTCGTTATGCACCGTTAGAGGAAGCGTTCTCTTCCTCTTCTATCACATGTGAAAATTTGACGTGACCTTTCTTTAAAAATTTCCTCCAAGAAAACTTGGAAATACTTCTGCGGTAAATCTACTATCTGTCCAACTATTTTTGCTACAAGTCTGCTATCTGTCTACCTACTGCTGTATGTTTGCATGTCTGCTGCAACATTTGATTTCTGATGTGTAGCAGTCCCTCTCTTGTCACTCTTGTTGTCTTTTCATTTCAAGCTTACCCGAGAATGCACAATGATTATTTTCTATCAATTTCTTTTTTCCATATGGATTTTTTTCTTGGAGGGGTTAGCAAATTTTCTAGGACGAATTTGGATCTCTCCATTCTAAAAATTCTTCTTTGTTGTTCGTGTCATTGCATATTATTGCATGAAAAGGTGTACATGATTTTAAATAAAATAAGACCAAATGAAAATGAAGATGAACAAGAAACTATGTGGCAACGTGCACTACACGAAAATAAGATTTATCATCGATGACATCTTAATGCACTAAAACCAATTGGCCTCCCTAATATGCTGAAATTAACCACATCCAAGTACGATTAATTCTCATACAAAAGTTGACTACCTTTCGTTGGGGCATGCAAGTTGTTCACGACAAAGAGTAAAAATAATGACTAGAAAAAAATCTATCATTCCAAGGAAGGTAATGCAACTATGCAAGTGCATAAATAAAAAGAAAAAAAAAACTAACTTGGTTTCCTTGGAGCTTGTTACCTGTTTACGGTTTGTCAGCTCTTTTTTCCTCAATTGTTTTTTTCAGTTATCCATTGTCAAAGAAATAATTTTATGGGTGGAAATAATATTGTGAAATCTATCCCCTATATATCAAATAGCTCTACTTCTAAGACGTAGTTCAAGGGTATGTTCTCAATATATGACTTTATTGATGAATTTTTTCTTTCCTATAATTCCAGTGATTAAACATATCTTACGAGTTCATCCAATTCTAATTGTTGTTTAGTGCAATTATTCCAATTGTTGTCTTCTTCTTGTTGCTGTTTTCAACTATCAGCTACTGGATTCTTTGTCAATTTATAAATTGTTGATCGATTCTCTACTATTGCTGAATATTTTATGTTGTCATTGATATTAAATTCTATTTGTTAATCATGTATTTTCAACATTATAGTTCTGTTGTGGACATCTACAATTGTTCTTCTAGTTTTCAAAAATGCTCTCTCCAAGATAATTGGTATTCATGGTTCGCTTCATAATCCAAAATGATAAAACCTGCTGGATATATGAACTTGTCCACTTGAATTAGAATATCTTCTATTTTTCCTTCTAGATGAGTGAAAGTTCGGTCTGTTAGTTGGAGGATGACATTTGTTGATTGTATAAGACTTGTCTCTTCCATGAGACGTTTTGATAGTTTTTCCACCCTGAATTATAGTCTTTGAGAAGGGATTATTTTTTAGATGCCTTATTAGCTTGATTCTTCACATAAAAAATTGATGTTAGATTAGTAGACGTTAATCAAAACTTTGTTCTTCTCCACAATATACACAAGATTCAGCTGCTGTTTGGGTCATTACAACAGCAACTTGGACGGGTGCTTTATTCATGGAACCTTCTCCCAATGCTAGATTTTGTAGAATATTAGTCACCGAAGCTAATTAAGCGTTGATAGAGGATAAAGCATCAACTTCAAGTACTCCTCAAGTCTTCTTTTCTGGATTGCTTCTCACATCAGCCAATTGACAATTATTAATCAAGCGTTGATTGCCAATTGCTCCCCATGAACAACTTCATCATCATACTGTGCGTGTCCCCGCTCATCATCATTAGTGGAGAATTATCCCGATATATATGAACACACAAAATGCACGAGATCCCCACAGTTTTCATTTTTAAATCATCTTTAAGACACAACACTATACACCATTCACTTATTATTCTAAGTAACATGCATGCATTGACATTCATATATTCATCATCATTAACATTAACTAGGGTTGTGTCTTTGAAAACTTGTCGTCATAATGCATTGTGGCATTTAATACATGCACAACATCTTAATATGGAAGATTGTCATATTAAGGCATTTTATCATCATACGTCTCATCATCTTATTATTATGCATCATCGTCATCATGTCAACATCATGTACATCATCACATCATCATATAACATCAACGCATCATCATTTAACGTCATCACATCATCATATAACATAAAGCATAAATGACACGTGCAAGGGCCACTGGACACGTGTCGTCATACAGAAGACAAGAATTCCGACCGAGCCGACAGAAAGGCCACTTACCTGATTAGCTTAAGTTGTTGTCATAAATTTATCGTTAATGAAAGTTTGATTCTGTCTTTTGAAATCCAAGTTAACCTACGTGTGCTCATAACATCAGTTTCAAGTTCGAACTTTCATGTAACAAGTTTATAGACAGAGTTAACCATTTTTCTAGAAGATATAAGCTACTGTCATATAAAAGAATTTGATGAATTTATTTTATGTTAGAGTATTATCTGCTTTCTAGTCCTATGATATTTCAAATTAAATTATTTTTCCATGGTTTATCCTTTATAATTCTTTTTCTTAGAAGCTAAGTTGTGTTTGACGGTAGACATCAAAATTGACAATTCTATTCCCCTCCTTTTTCTTTTAATTTTATTAACAATTATCTTTATCCCATTTTAATCCAACAATAAAAGGCTTCCATTTTTTATTCTCCTTGCTTTTAATTCTTTTTGTAACTATCTTTCAACAATTTTAATGATTTTTTTTCTCTGCTTTTTTTTTTCTTTTTTTTCTTTTTTATCTTTATTCAATTTTAATAGATTCTTCTTTTTTTACCATTTTAATGTTGTTGATCATGATTTTCTAAAATGATGGTAAAAATCTAAATAATTGAAATAGAGTAAAAGAGATAGAAGATCTAAAAAAAAATTTCTCTCTCTCAATTAAACTGGTATAAAGTCTTGTTGTCTTCCTTTTTCTCTCTCACAGTAAATCTTACTATTTTTTCTTTTCTTTTTATGGCCGATCAGTGATCATTATGTTGTTGGAGGAGGTGTTGCAATAAAATAAAATAAAAGTGAATTTGAACTTAAAATTCTCCTTTTATTTTTTTTACATTTAATTTGATCAAAATTGTAAAATAATAATAATAATAATAATAAATCAAAATTGTTGTAATTTTAAAACTATAATATTTTTTCATCCAAATGTTATTACAGAAGTTCTCTTAGACGTTCAATAAATTAAAAATATTAATACTATTTTTGAAAATTTATGAATATTTTTAAACGTGGAATAAAGTTGTATTTATATAATGATAAACCTATTATTAAAATAAAAGTAGTGATCATAAGATTTGTATGTTACATTATTAAAAAAGGGCTTGAATTAAAAATGTTCATCTCTTATTGAGAATATCTCTCTCACCAATAGCTTATCTTCTCTAGCGTGGTTGATCTTCTGTACAGTCTTCACATCACTCCATTGGCTGCGGCGGAGGGGGCGGAGAGGGGAAGAGAAACGCCGCCGGGGGTGGTGGAGAGGGGAAGAGAAATGCCGCCGGAGGTGGAGATTTAAAGAAGTTTCGCGTAGGTGGTGGCGGAGAGGGGAAGAGAAATGCTGCCGGGGGTGGTGGAGAGGGGAAGAGAAACGCCGCCGGAGGTGGAGATTTAAAGAAGCTTTGCGTAGGAGGTGGCGGAGAGGGGAAAAGAAACGCCGCCGGGGGTGGCGGAGAGGGGAAGAGAAATGTTGCCGGGGGTGAAGATTTAAAGAAGCTTCGCACAGGAGGTGGCGGAGAGGTGAAGAGGAACGCCGCTGGAGGGGGCGGAGAGGGGAAGAGAAATGTTGCCGGGGGTGAAGATTTAAAGAAGCTTCGCACAGGAGGTGGCGGAGAGGTGAAGAGGAACGCCGCTGGAGGGGGCGGAGAGGGGAAGAGAAATGTTGCCAGGGGTGAAGATTTAAAGAAGCTTCGCACAGGAGGTGGCGGAGAGGTGAAGAGGAACGCCGCTGGAGGGGGCGGAGAAGTGAAGAGGAAAGTAGAAAGAGATCTACGGGAATGGTTCAGGTCCGATGATGAGTCAGCAATGGCAAGAAATGGATGAGAGAAAAGTGGAAAAATGAATAGCATAAATAACACTAAATCATTCATTTTTTGTTCTTTCTTTTTGATGTTTGGTGATTATAAAGATGGTATGAAGATCCACAGCCCATCTCAAAAAATTTATATGAATAATGTACATTTTCAAATAGTAAATACTAAATTTGTTTTTTAAAAAATAGTAAAAAAAAAACAAAGAAATTTAAATTAAAAAGAATAGTCTAAAGTTTGGGAATGAGTTGTGAGGGTGGAGAGTTAGATGAAATTTCATTATAACTAGATTTCAAATTAAATGAAAATATTTTTATTCTAGAATTCAAATTAAAGTTGGATGGAGTTTTTCTAAAATAAAATAGATTAAAATGGTTAGATATCTTTTTTTATATATCATAATTAGTTTCCCAAAATCATTTGTTACCAATAAATTAGTCACCATATCCCAACCGGACCAAATCCTACAACATCTCCCAAAAAGCCTCCATTGGGTCTAGGAGCTAAGAGGCGTGTCCCAACTGGCCAAAAACCAACAACATCTCCTAAAAGCCCTCCCTCAAATTTAGGTACCAATAAGCCTGTCCCAATAGGACCAAATTCAACAACATTCCCGAAACACCTCCATTGGGTCAAGGCACTAAGAGCCGTATACCAACTGGCCCAAATCCACCAACTTCTCCTGAAAGCCCAGCCTCAAGTTTAACCAACAAGTGGCGTGTCCCAATAGAACCAAATCCAACAAGATCTCCCGAAACGCCTCCATTGGGTTTAGCAACATCTCCCGTAACGTCTACATTGCCTCTAGGCACTAAGAGGCGTGTACCAAATGGCCCAAAACCAGCAACATCTCCTGAAAGCCCTCCCTCAAGTTTAGGCACCAAGAGGCGTGTCCCAATTGGACCAAATCTAGCAAAATCTCCCGAAAAGCCTCAATTGGGTTTAGGCACCAAGATGCGCATTCCAACTGGCCCAAATCGAGCAACATCTCCTAAAAGCCCACCATTAAATTTACTATGATGCCTCCTAACAGTAGCAAGCTTAATTAGGTTCTCGATGTATTACAAAGCCTCCTAATGAGATGATTCAACTTTAGGGTGACAGACTCTAATAATGGGCGTGAAATAGAATAATTTAGTCTTAAAATCTTTTTATTCTAAAACTTTGATAATAATATTTATTTACCTTATATTCAAAATCTCCATTATTTATGAGCATATAATTTTAATTTTACCTCATTGATTAACATTTATAATTTAACAATTATGGACATAAATATGAATGTTAATTGGAGAGACTTCAGCTTTTCTCAAAAAAAAAAAAAAAAAAAAAAAAAAAAAAAAAAAA